>NC_048573.1:37163008-37413008 GCF_013265735.2 Oncorhynchus mykiss
TGAAGGAGGTAACTGCAGTACATTTATCTTATTTCAGCTGTGTTTGGAAAAATGTTTTTCTCATTTGCTTAGTAGACATTTGTTGAATAGCTGTTTGGAGACATTGATTAGAGCTGTTTATTGCTCATATACTCTGCACCATTGAGGGTGCTTGAGTTTCAGTACTGTTCCATTTGTTTAGCCTGCTGTGCCTCACTCCCACCTCTGATCCAGGTTTTGCCTCACCCGTCTCAAACTCCTTCACCAACAACATGACCTCCCCGGACACAAGGAGCAGCCACAAACTACGACTCTTCTCCCCAGACTACAACTCCCGGTAGGGATCCCTACAGTACCTACCCGAGCTTCTGACAACACCCCAGGCCTGAACTCTACATGGGATTGGGCAGTGGTGCCTTTGTCACTCAGAGGAGAATGGCAGAGAATCTTACTGCTTAATTCGGTCATATGTACAGTATTCAAAAGTATGTGAAGTTTGTTTTAAAAAGGGGCAAACTCTTACAAAGTTGCATTTTCATTTAGTCATGCATTGATGTCAATGGGAGACTAAGTGAATGTTTGACTTACATGGAAGTTATGATTTGCCCCAAAATGTGCCCTTCAATTAGGACTGAAAACAGACTTTAAGCAATATGAAGTCAACAGGGCTATCTTTGTGTGTGTGTGTGCGCGTGTTCTCAATTGGGTAAAAGTCGTCCTCTCCTCGACGACTCCTCTCCAACATGACTCGGGAAACCGATAAGTGGTCGCCATATGTAGGAGAGTGTAAATTTGTGAACTGAGAAGTTTGCTTGTCTCCTTGATACGCCACCTATCTGTTATCTATAACATGTCTGGCACAACCAGCAACATTTATTTTTACCACATGACACAACATATTTTGGTATTCCTCCTCTGCACATGTAATTTGCCTTTTGATGCGGAAGTGGAGAAGTCTCATTTCATACAAGCACATTTGTTTGCATGTTTCCTGGAGTACCTTTACCTTTGACCATTTTCAAAAAAAGAGGAGAGGATGGAGGAAAGGATGCTAGGAGTCAAGCAACACCAATTGAGAATCTCCCTGTGTGTATGTGAAGCACAGCCCAAACCATCCCTGCAACAAGATTTGTCGGTCACGGATTGGCCTGATCAGCCATCTCCGGACTCATGACCAGTCAGACCATGATGTGTGAATCATGGTGTGTGTTTTTGTGTGTGAAGCATGGTACATTAAACTAGTTTGCTTTTTTGTTTTTGTACTCTGTTTTCAGTATTTGTAGTTATACCGTGTTATGTTTGATTTCATACCAGTACTTAACTGTTGCAGCCTCTTAAAATGAACTAATTTATACTCCCATTTTGCTTTTCACATTTAATAGTTTTGCTTTTCAAAAATGTACTTCTAAGCTTGAAGATATGTGTTGTTGATCAAGAATTGTTGCTTTGAAACTCAGGAATTTGACAAACTACTCTCCTGGGTAGCCTAGTTGTCAGCAGCAAATGATAACATGAAGATACTGATTTCAGGTTATGTTTAAATGTTATTTGGGGGAAATGTAGCATATTGATTTTGTGAAGTATAACCACTGAATCCGTCCATTTTGTTAGTGTGCATATTAAGGACACATCACCTATGTTCAAAAGCAGGATATGGTCAGTCAGTGTGTTCACTTTGATGACATTCTTGTTTTGAAACTTGGTTGTATTTAACCATTTTTAAATGCTTTGGTCAGTACAGTGCTTATTGAGCCTAAAGACAGGCAGCTCTTCTGTCAATCACCAATGTGAAATAGTTTGGAAATGTGAACCATCTTTCAGTTTTTCATTATATACCGAACAAAAATATAAACGCAACATGCAACAATTTCAAAGATTCTACTGAGTTACAGTTCACGTCAGGAGAGCAGTCAATTGAAATAAATTCATTAGGCCCTTATCTATGGATTTCACATGACTGGGAATACAGACATGCATCTGTCGGTCAAAGATGCCTTACAAAAAATGGGCCTCACAAATGGGCCTCAGGATCTCGTCCCGGTATTTCTGTGCGCTCAAATTGCTATTGATAAAAGGCAGGTTATGCCTGCCCATACCGTAACCCCACCGCCACCATAGGCACTCTGTCCACAACGTTCACATCAGCAAACCGCTTGCCCACAAGAAGCCATACACGTGGTCTGTGGTTGTGAGGCCGGTCTTCTTTAAAATGATGTTGGAAGCAGTTTATGGTAGAGAAATTAACATTCAATTCTCTGGCAACAGCTCTGGTGGACATTCCTGCAGTCCGCATGCCAATTGCATGCTCCCTCAACTTGAGATATCTGTGGCATTGTGTTGCGTGACAACTGCACATTTTGAAGTGGCCTTTTATTGTCCCCAGCACACGGTGCACCTGTGTAACGATCATGCTGTTTAATCAGCGTCTTGATATGCCACACCTGTCAGGTGGATGGATTATCTTGGCAAAGGATACATGCTCACTAACAGGGATGTAAAACAAATTTGTGCACATTTTGAGAGAAAAGCTTTTTGTACATATGGAACATTTCTGGGATCTTTTATTTCAGCTCATGAAACATGGGACCAACCACTTTACATGTTGCGTTTATATATTTGTTCAGTGTACAATCCCTTCAGGATCTTAGAAACCGTTGTAAATTACCTATGTATTACGAGGCATATGTTCATGTACTGTATGTATGCGCCGAAGGCCTTGAAACGAGCTCTGATTAGTTATTATTGAGGCCTATTGAGACTGCACTGCAATTTTTGGAAGAATAATCACTATTTTGGTATTTGGAGAAAGAAAGCTGTGAAACTTTCAAGGTGATTTATGTTGAATGCTTTCAGTTTTAATGTGCAGACAGTCTATTCCCCTGCTTTCCTTGTGTTTTAAGCGTCTTGCCTTACTCATCTCTCAGCAGTGCTATGCAGCAAAATGGAAAAACTAGAATTACCGTCCGGCTTGAGTGTTTGTGAGATCATTGCTGAATAATAAACATTTAACTTTTCAAATGTCGTTGCCTCTATGAATAACTTGTGGTTATGGCTTCTTGTTTCTTGATTGGAACTTATTACACCCTGCAGGGAGAACGGAACACACATTCACATTGGAGTGAAAGGGGCGTGTCCTTGGCTAGAACAATCACATTGATTGGAACAGAGGCTACTGTATATTTAAGGCATCCAACAATTGCAGCACACCATTTTCTAAGCCTCTGTGGTAGAGTGCCGGGGAAAAATTAATAGCACATCCCTTCTTCCATGTGATACACAAGTTTGTCCCCCTTCATTTCCCTCCCGTGTTTGAGCTGTAGGAGCAGCGAACTGATTTCCCATCTGTCCCTAAGCCCAGTGATGGTGTCACACACCACGCTCCCCCCCCTCTGCCCTGCCACAGACAGAGGGGATGAAGGGAGTGTCATCATCCCAGGGTCTCTGGAGATGTGTTAAAGGTCTGAAATCGCTGATCAAACACCTCGTCCTCCTGCTTGCGTCAGTGGGTCTGGCCTAGTGGGACTCAGTCGGTTGCACACAGCTCATCTGTATGCCTGCTCTGGCACAGCGGATGCCAATAACTGCTCGGCAGCCTTAAGTGGGTGTGGAGAAGTGCATCATGGGAAGCAGGATGAGGTGAGCCAAATTGGCCAGCTGTGGCGCCCATGAATGAGTTCTTAAATCTGTGAGATGCTAATGTGTTATTTTAGTTGATAGCGTTACATTTACGTTGAGCGCTTGAATGTCACAGTCTGTACAGTACGCAGATTAATTAAGGTGCAGGTATACCAATTAAAATGGGAGTGGGACTGGAGGAAGAATCGATATGTAAACATACATGCATATACCTGCTCCAATGATTGGGATGTGCATTACCGGTCCTTGGTATTTGGCAAAATATTTAACTCGCTTGTAAACGGATGCTCTAAAGAAAGAGCCTCTGCCCTTGCTTGAATGTTGTGTGGCTGTTTGAAAAGAGAGCCAGTTGCTTGGCTCAGGCCATGGCAAAACACCGTGTGGTTCATGGGCGCATGTTAGAGCAAGACCTGCTTATACGGTAAATAGAGGAGAAAATAAAATACTAACACAAGGAATAAAATCCACAAGAATTAAGCTACATACAGGGCTAAGCAGTACCAGATCAATGTGCAGAGGTAGATATGTACATGAAGGCAGGGTAAAGCAACTAGGCATAAGGATAGATAATTAGAGTAAGAATAAATAACAGAGTAGCAGCAGCATATGATGAGTGTGAAAGTGTGGGTTTTGTGTGAGAGTGTCAGCGTAGTGTGTGTGTGTGTGAACACACGCACAATTGTTTTTAGTTGTATTGTTTGTATATCGTTGTATATAAAAATGTGTGTTACTGTCCTTGTCCATCAGTGTTTTGTTACTTTTTGTGGAACCCAAGAAGATGACGTTAGCTGCTGCTTCGGCAAAAGCTAACGGGGATCCAAATAAAAAACAGACAAAACAACAGCATAGAGTCCGTGCAGACAGTCTGTAACCATTTAATTAACCATTTAGCAGTCTTACGGATTGGGGATAGAAGCTGTGAGCCGATGCTCCGTTACCGTTTGCCTGACGGTAGCAGAGTGAACAGTCTATGGCTTGGATCGCTGAAGTCTTTGGCAATATTTCGGGCCTTCCTTTGTCACCGGCTGACATAGAGGTCCTAGATAGCAGGGAGCTAAGCCCCAGAGATGTACTGGGCCATCCGCACCACCCTCTGTAGCGCTTTGCGGTCAAGGATGGTGCATTTGCCATACCAAGCAGTGATGCAGCCAGTCGAGATGTTCTCGATGGTGCAGCTGTAGAACTTTTTGAGCATCCGTGGACCCATGACAAATCTTCCTGAGGAGGAAGAGGCACTGTCATGTGTGTGGACCATGTTTAAGTCCTTAGTGATGTGGACGCCAAGGAATTTGAAGCTCTCGACCCGCTCCACTACAGCCCCGTTGCTGTGGATAGGGGCGTACTCTCCCCTCTTTGTCATGTAGTCATTGATCAGCTCCTTGGTCTTACTGATGTTGAGGGAGAGGTTGTTGTTCTGGCATCACACTGCCAAGTCTCTGACCTCCTCCCTGTAGGCTGTCTCATCGCCGTCGGTGATCAGGCCTACCTCCGCCATGTCGTCAGCAAACTTGATTTTGTACAAGGGTAAATTAAAGTGAGGTGATTGTAATCAAGACTGTTTTTTTAAATGACAGACTTGTCATTGTTTGCAGAATAGCACATGCACTGTCGAAACTGACATCACACAAGCAGGACTGAGGTCAATCATGCACGCTAAACTAAAGTAGACAGTCAATTTATTTTCCCCAATTAGTGTGTGAGAGTTGTGAAAAAACCTACCTGCCAACCTGTCTACCTAAAAGCTGTCTTGGTCACCACATGTGTTCCAGATGGGTTAATGTACTGACAGGGGAGGAAATCAATGAGACACTGGGTTGTGAAGGAGACCTGAGAGGAATATCAAAGCTGGCTATCCCCTTTCCCTGAACGATCCGGACCAGAGCAAAGATTTCCTATCGACCACCGTCTGGAAGCCACAGTGGTTATAGATGATGAGAAAGATTATGAGCCAAATGGAAGCTGTTAAGATGTGACATCATCCACAGAGCTCAGTTAGTTTGTGAAATACAATAGCTACGGTACGGTATATTACACCTGAGATTTTGTTGTTTTGTGAAGCCTTGAACGATGAATGGGCTCCAAGATGAATAGGTTGAAAGTTATGTGCAATCTCAATCTCCTGTTCCTCTTAAATTCCGACAGCTTTGATTTATATTGATTTGTGATGAAATACCTGACATACATAATGCCTTTCATTACATAGGACTTTTCTGAAATGTAGCCCTATAGCCCACCAGAGTTCTGTGCATGCAATATTTTCTTCAGTGGTGTGCCCACTGCCCAGTCACATCCATCACACAAGTGCTGCATGGATTCATATATCTTCATGAAGAATTGGGCTTTGTAGAGCTGAGCACAGGGTTCTAGGCTGGTGGCGTTCTTGGCATTCTCTGTCAAAACTCTTTCCACACTGCTTGCTTAATGATAGGGCCTCCTTTTCCATCACAGAGCGGGCCAATGCTTTGTGAAGCTGAACTCAGAGAGACCCTCAAAATGGCTTTGCCTCAGCGGAATATATGAGTGGTTTCACACTGAAAATCTACAGGGGGGGGGGGCACACGTTCACTGGCACCAAGCACAGAACTGACTGGTCATCCAGAGGAAGGAAGAAGAGTGCAGAGAGGACCATAACAATGATAATGTCTTTCAGAGTGCTTTATATCTTGTGGGTGGTGACTTCCCTCATCCACAACTAATGTGTTGTACCCTGGAAGGTGATGCACATTTTTTCACTCCTGGTTAGACTATCAAAACTAGCGTCCTGTCCAAAGGGTTTTACTGGTTCATGAAGTTGCCTCACGCTACAGAAACAGGAGATGAGCTGTTCCAGCTCGCTCAAGCCAAGGCTACTTAGTTATTTATTACTCCTGGTGCCGGAGAGGTGAGAGGTTGATTACTGGCAACTTGAAGCAGCAGGATAGACTGGGAAGCAGCAGGTAGCTGTGTACACAACTGAAGGGGATACTTGACGTTGGTGAAGGTTGAAGGCTGCATGTCAGACTGGGTGGTATGTAATTTGACACTGGGGACAAATGCTGGACCTGAAATGGAAACCACTGGGTTAAGGCATCTATCTGGTAACACACTTCTGGTAGCATCTGCAAGGGCACATAGCTCCGATACCATCACCTGATACCAGCTACTGGTGAATGCTGCACTGCATGCCCATCTGGATACCATGTGTCCGAGCATGGGTTAACTCAGGCATCAGCAGGCCAGGCCCGCTCACTGCCATGGGGATTAGGGAACTGCAGCAAAAACCCTTATACACTACATCTGCACTGGCCTGCCACTCACTCTTGGCTTTCTGCTGCATAGCCCTACTGTCTACTTTTATAAGTGAATAACTAACTTCAAGTACTGTAGTTAGTGTACAATCCTTCCTGGCTCCTTCCGGACTTACAGTGGAAGTGAAGCAATCCCCTCAGGTTTATGAACATAATGTTCGTCCAAATGCAGTGTAACAGCATCCAAGATTACAGCACCTCGCTTGTTCGTTGAAATATTGATCAAAGGGAAAAGTGTGTGGGGAAAAAAAGACTGAAAAGAGCGATTGGGAAGGGAAATGTGTCGGAACATGGTTGTGTGTTTCTGTAGACTAGCAGGAGCTGTGTGCATCTCTCTCTTTATCACCTCCCCATTGGCTTTGATAACAAAGCCACTAACAGGGAGAAGATGATCACAGCCAGTAGAGTGAATAATGCACTACTCTGGTGCCATTCCTCAGTCTCATTTAATGCATAATGTACTTCCAAACCTCTCAAGGATGAAAGTGATATTATGAGATCTCATGGAGATGGCTTCTTAAGGCAGGCGGCAGGGCGGTGTCATGGTGAAAGAGCAGAGCTGTCTGTCTGGGGGTTGCTTTCATCTGATGGATTTGTTGTTGCTGTTTTGAGAAATGTTACCTCAAAAACAAGTTTTCCTCTCATGATGTAGTAGTAATGGTATACACACAGTATGATTCCAAACGGGTTTCTAATGTTTACTGCCAACACTGCCAATCCTCATTTCAGTGTAAATATATGTGATACCCTGTTGGTCAATGAATCTGAATAGATCAACACACCTGTGCAAACACACAGTCACACACACACGCACATCTATTTAAGTCGGAGAATGATAAGCTGTCTCATAACCTCTTTTGAGGCCAGTCACGACACCCATGGACAGCCCTCTCTTTCCTAGTGTCATTTAGCATAGGGGGCTGCTCCAAGCCCGTAGGGACTGGCTCTGTGGAAAGATGCTACCTGCAGCCACGCATACCAATGTGCTGAATCATTACAGATAAGTCCTTCCTGACACAACCACTGTCACATGCAATTCCCACCACACCCCCACATCAGCACAGAGGCCAGTGACACAGTTGCTGTTTTTGTGGAATGCATTTTGGGGATATTCACCATCAGAATTGATCCGTTGTAAATAGATTGACACTGATGTAAAGGGCCTCATGCTCCTTGCTTAGCGAGCACCATTTCCTTCTGATTCGGCTCACACCGAGGCTCGAACACAGGACCATTGCCTTATTAGCCCACGTGACCGCCCTACTGAAGCATCTTACCAGTCAGCGGCGCAAGTGGAGACACTTCAGGCTGTGGAGTACATTTCACACATGTGCTACACTGGCAATTATGGCCAGTAAAAGGCTTTTTTAGATGGATTTACTATTGAACAACAAGGTTCCATCACAGAGGCTTAAGAACAACTGACATTAGGGGGGGGGGTTGGGGACGTTTTGTTACGCGGGTCTGGGGCATGTCCGTAATCCAAAAAATATTTTAAATGCTAATTTAAAAAGGATACCGACAAATATTAACTTACAAATTAGCAAATTTACAAGGTTAAATTGACATGCAGAAGTCATGTATTAGGGCCTGTTAATGTGGATATATTCAATTAAACAACCATTTTGTACTCTTTCTCTGCTATTGTATGATTTCTTTACTAGTAATTTTCTCACTTAAGATAATGTTTTTTATTATCACATACACCAGATAGGTGCAGTGAAATGTGTTGTTTTACAGGGTCAGCCATAGTAGTACACTAAATTAGGGTTAAGGGCCTTGCTCAAGGACACAACGACGGATATTTAATCTTGACGTCTCAGGTATTCAAACCAGCACACTTTCAGTTACTGGCCCAACACTGTATGGTTTGAAACTTAACGTAATATTTTCAACTTATAATACAGTTATTATGCTGTAATAACCAGTAACATACACAGTTAAAAACGGTTTTAATTTCAAAAAGGGTAGTCATAGAAGGTCAAATGAATCACTTCACTCTACAAAATTATTATTATTATTTTTAAAATATCATCATGGCTGCCTCTCTCCTACACAAAGTTAACGCATGCAATTTATCCTCTAGACGAGGGATGAGCAAATTGAGAGCAGAATAATAATTTTTTTGTGGCCCACTTGACAACAGAGAGAAAATGTTTTAGACCTGCCATCATTTTTTTTGAGGCATTACTGAATTATTCAATGTATCAAATCAAACATTAAACCTCGTAAACGATACGGTAATTCATGGTAACCTTGTAAACAATTCATTTAGACCTGGCGTCTATTTGAAACAGGCGTGCATTTGCTGAAATGTGTGCCGTTGCCCAGCTATTTAAAAGGGACAGGCAGCTATTTGAGACTTGCCTGCATTTACCTGCTTCTAACATTGGGGGTCCCCCCTGTCCACCACCGCTCCGTCATATGTCTCTAATGCCCTATTAGCACAGGACCAGTGTTTACTGAACGTTGGTTATGTAATTATAGCCCCAGAATGTCTGTTATTCCAATGGACAATTCAAGATTATTTTTTTTCCAAGCTGTATTTCTTATATTTCTTTTCAATAAATTGACAGTTATGATGGAAGCCTAGACTGTTTTTTTTCTAGGCGCGAAGATATAAGTCCAGGTGATAACAGGCTACACTGATAACTCGAGCTTGGTTCCCAAGTTTCTAAACCATACCAAACCATCGTTGGTATATTGTCGCCATAATATTTGAATTGAGGAAGTGTGATCATAATCAGTGGTGACCCATCATTTTTGCAACAATGTAAAAAAAATCAAATAAAAATTGAGTGAATAAAGCCTCCATACAAACATGGTCTCTTTTCCTATCTTGAGTAAGGCAGTTGCAAAATACAGGTTGTTCAGCCTAGCTCAGTGCTTTCTGTGGTGGTGGGACAGCCAGCGGAAAATACGGAGTGTAGGGGTTGGTAATGTTCTCTAGTTGCGCCGTGATTGGCTCAGTGTTCTGTCACTCATGGGGACACGACGTCACTGCCAAATCTAAGGGTAGAGCCCGAAAGTTCAAGCCTTGGGTGCTGCCACAGAGTTACATTAGATGTGCTCATCCAAGAAGTGACGTCAAATCACTTTATATCTCCAGTAGCTTTAATTGGACTGAATATCCAATATCCACAGAAGACGGCAAGCATGCTAGCTAGCTACGACGAGAACCAGAGAAGCATGGATACCCAAGATGCTGCGAGCTCAAGCAAGAGAAAGAACAA
This sequence comes from Oncorhynchus mykiss, assembly GCF_013265735.2. NCBI lineage: Eukaryota > Metazoa > Chordata > Actinopteri > Salmoniformes > Salmonidae > Oncorhynchus > Oncorhynchus mykiss. The sequence goes on from NC_048573.1 coordinate 37,173,144, forward strand.
GATGGACCAGGACGAGATCCTTGCAACATCTTTACCTCAGACCCCAATTAAAAATCCACCAGAGAAAAAAAGTGAAAGAGGACATTTTCATGTCTGAACTTTTCAATGTAATCCAGACCCTGACTACGAAACAAAACACCACATTCTTCAAAGGGTCCATCATAGAGAGGGCTACTGAAGAAACAAAGAAAATGTATAATTTGTCAGAGACTGTCCGTCAGCTTCACACAGTTGTGAGCGAGACCACGAAAAATATAATGTTCCTAGAGAACAAGCTGAAGATACTGCAATCCCAAAATAATGAGCTGTGTGAGAATGTAGCTGAACTTCAACAGTACTCTCGCAGGTGGAATCTGAAAATCCAAGGTGTAAGAGAGGTAGAGGGAGAGGACATTGGAGAAGTAGTCATCAATATCCTGGGAAAGGTTGTTCCGTGCATCAAAGACAAGATCGACGTGGTACATCGACTTGGGAAACGAAGATCTGATGGACCCCCTTGCAATGTCATCCTGCGCTTCACTATTCACCACTACAGGGACATATCTGGAAAATGACCACGGGGAAGAAGTTTCTGGATGGGAAGAAGCTTTGCATCAAAGAAGATCTGATACCACAGGATCAGACTGCCAGGGAGAAACTGTGGCCGCTTATACAGAAGGCACAACAAGAGGGAAAGAACGCTGGGTTCAAGGGCCAATACATGTTCATCAAAGGAAGAAAGATTACTGGTTAACTCTGATGACATGAACCACACTTGAACTGTGAACTGTGTGTACTGAAACGAGTACATTTACCATTCAAACTACAATTTATGAACACTTTCCAAACAAAAAAGGGAAAAAAGGGATTTGTTATACTGTTAACCACCACTACCTCAACTGAGCGTGGTTTTCCGTCGGAGTAACCCTCTCAAGCTTTACCGTTTGTTTTATTGTTCACATTACTACATCTGTTGTCTAGTTTGCATCTCTTTCTTTTTTAATGCAGGAGTTTGTTTTCAACTCACTTTATATCGTTAGCCTGAATGCTAGGGGTTTTCCTTACAAAAAGCCTTATTTTATATTGTAAACGCAGTAAAGAAGATTTTGTACTTCTTCAGGAAACTCTCATGTGAAAGTGACTTCTATGAATGGTGGGTGGAGGAGTCAAGCGCAGAGAGCAGGTAGTTCCGTACGTGGATCTTTTATTCCAATGACAGCGGAAAAACGGACATGCAAAACACAAGGGTGCATGAAACAACCCTTCCAAATAAACAAGACCAAAACTGTCCGGAAAAATAGAGATCACAATAATCAACCAACACCATAAAACAGAGAACAAGCCCGCACAATAACCAGCGGGCCTAGTGCCCTTAAATAGCCTACCAACAAAACTAAACTCAAAACAGGTGTAACCAATTAGACCCAACTAACAGAAACAAAAGGAAAGGGAATCGATGGCAGCTAGTAGGCCGGCGACGACGACCGCAGAGCGCCGCCAGAACAGGAAGAGGCACCATCTTCGGCGGGATTCGTGACAGTGACTTGAAACAATGGGGAGACATGGCCTATTTCTGTCATGGATCAAACCATTCTGCTGGTGTTTTGACACTTATCCACAATTTTAAAGGTGACATTCTAGAATCCACATCTTCACAGGATGGGAGATGGGTCATAGTGTTAAACTTGACAATGCTATTTTCATCATCTGTAATGTGTATGGACATAACTCACATGCTCCAAATAAGACCCTTTTTGCTCAATTTACCAGGAAATTACAGGATTTACACAACAAATACTTTTTATTTTCCAGTTCTCTTAGGGGATTTTAACGAAACACCTGATGACTGTGTTGATAATTTTCCTCCTAGAATGAGTCAAAGCCCTCAAAATAGCAATATCATCACAACATTATGCAAGGATCTCTCTGTTGATGATGCCTGGCGTTATTTCAATCCGGATGCAAAGGAACAACAAAACTATGTCACAAAAATCTAGAATATATTTATTCCTTATTTCCCCCTTTTTGTTACAATTTGTTAGAGATGTACACTACCGGGCAAAAGTTTTAGAACACCTACTCATTCAAGGGTTTTTCTTTATTTTTGACTATTTTCTACACTGTAGAAAAATAGTGAAGACATCACAACTATGAAATAACACATATGGAATCATGTAGTAATCAAAAAAGTGTTATACAAATTAAAATACATTTGATATTTGAGATTCTTAAAATAGCCACCCTTTGCCTTGATGACAGCTTTGCACACTCTTGGCATTCTCTCAACCAGCTTCATGAGGTGGAATACCTGGAAAGTATTTCAATTAACAGGTGTGGCTTGTTAAAAGTTGTGGAATTTATTTCCTTCATAATGCGTTTGAGCCAATCAGTTGTGTTGTGACAAGGTAGGGAGGTATACAGAAGATAGCCCTATTTGGTAAAAGACCAATTCCATATTATGGCAAGAACAGCTCAAATAAGCAAAGAGAAGAGATTTTTGGTTCCAACCGCTGTGTCTTTGTGAGACGCGGTGTTGGTGAATGGATGATCTCCGCATGTGTATTTCCCACCGTAAAGCATGAATGAGGAGGTGTTATAGTGTGGGGGTGCTTTTCTGGTGACACCGTCTGCAATTGATTTAGAAATCAAGGCACACTTAACCAGCATGGCTACCATATCATTCTACAGTGAAACGCCATCCCGTCTGGTTTGCACTTAGTGGGACTCATTTGTTTTTCAACACGACAATGACACAACACAAATCCAGGCTGTGTAAGGGCTATTTTATACAGAAGGAGAGTGATGGAGTGCTGCATCAGATGACCTGGCCTCCACAATCCCCCAACCTCAACCAAATTGAGATGTTTTGGGATGAGTTGGACAGCAGAGTGAAGGAAAAGTAACCAACCAGTGCTCAGCTTATGTGGAAATTCCTTCAAGACTGTTGGAAAAGCATTCCAGATGAAGCTACCTGAGAGAATTCTAAGAGTGTACAAAGCTGTCAGCTAGGCAAATGGTGGCTACTTGAAGAATCTCAAATATAAAATGTTTATTTTTTAATTTTAATTTTACCCCTTTTCTCCCCAATTTCGTGGTATCCAGTTGTTTAGTAGCTACTATCTTGTCTCATCTCCCTTACGGGCTCGGGATAGACGAAGGTTGAAAGTCATGCGTCCTCCGATACACAACCCAACCAAGCCGCACAGCTTCTTAACACAGCGCACATCCAACCCAGAAGCCAGCCGCACCAATGTGTCGGAGGAAACACCGTGCACCTGGAAACCTTGGTTAGCGTGCACTGCCCCCGGCCCGCCACAGGAGTCGCTGGTGCAGTACAGCGCCCAAATATAAAATATATTTGATTTATTTAACACTTTTGGGTTACAACATAGTTCCATATGTGTTATAAAAAATGGTGAAAATCTGACCAAAATTACTAATCATCTTGTTAAGGAATTATCCATAGTGACTAGCAAAAAAATAAATACTAGAATTGTCATATTTTTTGTAATATAGTTTTTTTATACATTTCTTTCTGTTTATATATATATATATATATATATATATATATTGTCTGTATTTAATATGTTCTTGTTTATACCTGTGTTTTGTTAGACATGTTTGATGTAAGTTGTTGAAGAATTTTGTATAATGAATATAAAAATATATCGAATCAGGAATCAAATAAAATAAAATGTTATTTGTCACATACACATGGTTAGCAGATGTTAATGCGAGTGTAGCGAAATGATTGTGCTTCTAGTTCCGACAATGCAGTAATAACCAACGAGTAATCTAACCCAACAATTCCACAACAACTACCTTATACACACAAGTGTAAAGGGATAAAGAATATGTACATAAAGATATATGAATGAGTGATGGTACAGAACGGCATAGGCAAGATGCAATAGATGGTATCGAGTACAGTATATACATATGAGATGAGTAATGTCGGGTATGTAAACATATTAAGTGGCATAGTTTAAAGTGGCTAGTGATACATGTATTACATAAAGATGGCAAGATGCAGTAGATGATATAGAGTACATTATATACATATGTGATGAGTAATGTAGGGTATGTAAACATTATATTAAGTGACATTGTTTAAAGTGGCTAGTGATACATTTTTTTACATCAATTTCCATTATTAAAGTGGCAGGAGATGAGTCAGTATGTTGGCAGCAGCCACTCAATGTTAGTGGTGGCTGTTTAACAGTCTGATGGCCTTTATGGAAGCTGTTTTTCAGTCTCTCGGTCCCTGCTTTGATGCACCTGTACTGACCTCGCCTTTTGGATGATAGCGGGGTGAACAGGCAGTGGCTCGGGTGGTTGTTGTCCTTGATGATCTTTATGGCCTTCCTGTGACATCAGGTGGTGTAAGTGTCCTGGAGGGCAGGTATTTTGCCCCCGGTGATGCGTTGTGCAGACTTCACTACCCTCTGGAGAGCCTTACGGTTGTGGGCGGAGCAGTTGCCGTACCAGGCGGTGAGACAGCCCGACAGGACGCTCTCGATTGTGCATCTGTAGAAGTTTGTGAGTGCTTTTGGTGACAAGCCAAATTTCTTCAACCTCCTGAGGAGGAGCTGTTGTGCTGTGGTGCCTTTTTCACCACACAGTTTGTGTGGGTGGACCATTTCAGTTTGTCTGTGATGTGTACGCCGAGGAACTTAAAATGTATTACCCCTTCCACTACTGTCCCGTCGATGTGGATAGGGGGGTGCTCCCTCTGCTGTTTCCTGAAGTCCACAATCATCTCCTTTGTTTTGTTGACGTTGAGTGTGAGGTTATTTTCCTGACACCACACTCCGAGGGCCCTCACCTCCTCCCTGTACGTTGTCTCGTCGTTGTTGGTAATCAAGCCTACCACTGTAGTGTCGTCTGCAAACTTGATGATTGAGTTGGAGGCGTGCATGGCCACGCAGTCATGGGTGAACAGGGAGTACAGGAGAGGACTCAGAATGCACCCTTGTGGGGGGGCCCAGTGTTGAGGATCAGCGGGGTGGAGATGTTGTTACCTACCCTCACCACCTGGGGCGGCCCGTCAGGAAGTCCAGTACCCAGTTGCACAGGGCGGGGTAGAGACCCAGGCTCTCGAGCTTGATGACGAGTTTGGAGGGTACTATGGTGTTAAATGCTGGGCTGTAGTCAATGAACAGCATTTTCACATAGGTATTCCTCTTGTCCAGATGGGTTAGGGCAGTGTGGTTTCAATTGCGTCGTCTGTGGACCTATTGGGGCAGTAAGCAAATTGGAGTGGGTCTAGAGTGTCAGGTAGGGTGGAGGTGATATGGTCCTTGACTAGTCTCTCAAAGCACTTCATGATGACGGAAGTGAGTGCTAGTCGTTTAGCTCAGTTACCTTAGCTTTTTTGGGAACAGGAACAATGGTGGCCCTCTTGAAGCATGTGGGAACAGCAGACTGGGATAAGGATTGATTGAATATGTCTGTAAACATACCAGCCAGCTGGTCTGCGCATGCTCTGAGGACGCGGCTGGGGATGCCGTCTGGGCCTGCAGCCTTGCTAGGGTTAACACATTTAAATGTTTTACTCACTTCTGCTGCAGTGAAGGAGAGCCCACAGGTTTTGGTAGCAGGGCCATGCCAGTGGCACTGTATTGTCTTCAAAGCAAGCAAAAAAGTGATTTAGTCTGTCTGGGAGCAAGACATCCTGGTCTGCGACAGGGCTGGTTTTCATCCTGCTGGAAAATCCCTTTTAATTCTTATCATATGAAGAGAAATAATTAAGAGAAATTATAGATAAAAACGTATCGGTGCTCATCGGGCATTGGACATAAACATTACACAAGAAGTTTGAAATCGCAAATTCAACAATGAGTGGTTTGGAAGGAATCAGTGGCTAACTGCACCCATTGCAAAGCTATCACTAGCCTGTTATGAAGTTCAATTCATTCGCACCAAACGTAGGTATAAACATAAGCATTCACTGTGGAAGTTAATAGACTACATAAACCCTTCATATATAGGCTATGCGCAGCACTTCGTTCAATTTATCGAATCAGTTATTGTTTCATACGCAAACCGGAAGCAACACCTGTCAAACGCAGACATTTATCTCAAAACACAGGGATGTCGATTCGCACGGAACCAGTATTAGAGGACTTTGGAGTTTGCCAAAAAACAGTAGGCTATTCTGTCTGGAATTGTTACTCTCCTGCCATGTCAAAATTACTGACATGGCAGATTCAGTCTGGACTAAAATGACAGATCCTCCCCCAGTAAAACTAATCCCGTCCCAGATTAATCCGGGATTAGTTTTGCTGGGGAGGTCGGGTAATGTTATTATGTGCGCGGGAACAAAACACAATATCTGTAAATTTAGTCCAATACGAATCTGCCATTATTTTGACATGGCACGAGAGTTACAATATCAGACATAATAACCTACTCTTTGCAAACTCCACAATCCTCTGATAATACTCGTCTCGTGAGAATCGACATCCCTTGTGTTTTGAGATAAATGTCTGAGTTTGACAGGTGTTATTCGCGGTTTGAGCAAGAAACAATAACTGATTCGATATATTTAAAAAAGTGCTGCTCGTAGCCTTTTAAATGAAGGGCCTACATATATCAACTTTCACAGTGAATGCTTTTGTTTACGTTTTGTGCGAATGAATTGAAGATCCATAATGCATCGTAAAAAAAAATGTTTTTTTTGGGGGGGGGGGGGGGGGGGGTCATTTAGGACGTCTTCTACTGCGGATCGCTCAAATATCCTAATGATTATGATCACACTTCCTCAATTCAAATATTATGGCGACACTATACCAAAGATAGTTTGTTATGGTTTAGAAATTTGGGAAGCAAGCTCGAGTTATCAGTGTACCCTGCTATTGCCCGGACTTGTTGAAATATTTTCACGCCAAGAAAAAAAAACTCCAGGCTTCTGTTATAACTGTCAATTTATAAAAAACATTTTTTTTTTTTTTTAAGCAAGAAATACAGGGGGCAGTTTGGAAAAAACGAATCCCGTCCGAATCGTCCTCTGGGATAACGGACATTATGGGGTCATACCTACATAACCAACGTTCTCTAGTAATATTAGTACGGTGCGAATAGGGCTTTATTAAACCGCAATTTTGCACCAAACAGATTCTTAAAACTTGAAAACCCCGCCTACTTGACAACCACCATCTGTTTACGAAAAGTCACGGGTACAACGTGGACCGGAGGATGATAACGAGACATTTTACGGGGGTTTGGAACGGTAGCCTACAAGGGATTAATTTCAGATAGTATCGTATATGTTTCGGATAAATTGGCAAACTAAAGGGATATGAGACAATTGGTTCGACGTCCTTTTAAGGGTTAAATGTGTTTTCTTCCCTAACTGAAGTGGTTTTCGGAGATTAGTTGTTGCCGTTGGAACGCGCTTTGCACTGGGCACATTTCATTCTCGCTCTTTCAAACAGTACATGGAAACAATGGCGAGGCGCAAAAAGGCACATCGGGTTGGAATTTAACTGCGCGTAGCCATAACGCAGGTTGAAAACGGGCTTCGATAAAACAGAGTTTGGGGGGGTCAACCAGAGTCGGAGCGAGATGGAAAGCCCGACCGAGAACCCAACCAGGGCTGCGGAGTATCTGAAGGAGCTTAATAACATTATCGAGACCCAACAGGAGTTACTGGAGATGCACAAGACTAGGATAGAGGAGCTCGAGCTGCAAGTGTCCGAATTGTGTTCGGAAAACGCCTGCTTGAAAGACCAGTACCAGCGGCACCTGGCTACATGTAGGCTGCTGCAACAGGGCAACAGCCACGCAACGTTAGGTGCTATAAAGGAAAACATCACCCAAGAAAAGTAAGAATTTATTGCACTCACTGCACTATTGAAAAACATTTGATGTCGCAATTAATGTCCCATATTTTACTAAATCCTTGGCAGGAATCTGCTCTTTAAACCCCAGATAAACGCACACCAACTAACGTACACGTTTGTATAATGTTATATATTAAAAAAGTCTCTATAGACTTATAGCTAATAACATAGACTAAAGTAAAAGATTGCATCGAAAGTTATTTTCTAAGAGATCAAATTGGACACGCATTCTATTTCAGCCAAGCCAGTAGGTTTGAAACGCCACAATATAACGGAACGATAATAGGCCCTACATAGGTAAGTGGCAATGCCCCCAACATGTTGATACCTCTACCCAAGGTATAACAAAATACAACCATGTTTCTCCATATCTCTCAAGTTCTCCCATATGTGAAATGGATGGTTGTGTAAAAATATTTTACTGCAAAAGTTGTTAAATTGATAGCTATTGAGACACCCACTTAACTAAAACAGTGCAGAATAATACCTGGCTGGAGGGGAGGGGGCAACAACCTAATGAAACCCATTTAAAACGTTTTTATTTAACCTTTATTTAACCAGGTAGGCTAGTTGAGAACAAGTTCTCATTTACAACTGCGACCTGGCCAAGATTAAGCACAGCAGATTGACGCATACAACAACACAGAGTTACACATGGAATAAACAAACATACAGCAGAAAAAAGTATTTATGCAAATGAGGTAAGATAAGGGAGGTAAGCAGTAAATAGGCCATGGTGGCAAAGTAATTACAATATAGCAATCAAACGTGTGCTACAGGTGGGTGCTGCTATGGTGACCAGTGAGCTGAGATAAGGTGGGGCTTTACCTAGCGGAGACTTGTAGATGACCTGGAGCCAGTGTGTTTGGTGACGGGTATGAAGCGAGGGCCAGCCAACGAGATGTCGCAGTGGTGGGTAGTATATGGGGCTTTGGTGACAAAACGGATGACACTGATAGACTGCATACAATTTGTTGAGTATTATGTTGGAGGCTATTTTATAAATTACATTCGAGGATCGGTAGGATGGTCAGTTTTACGAGGGTATGTTTGGCAGCATGAGTGAAGGATGCTTTGTTGCGAAATAGGAAGCCGATTCTAGATTTAATTTTGGATTGGAGTTGCTTAATGTGAGTCTGGAAGGAGAGTTTACAGTCTAACCAGACACCTAGGTATTTGTAGTTGTCCTCATATTCTATTGACTCCAATGCTTCCCACAGTTGTGTAAGTTGGCTGGTTGTCCTTTAGGTGGTGGACCATTCTTGATAAACACGGGAAACTCTAGAGAGTGAACAACCCAGCATCGTTGCAGTTCTTGACACAAACCGGTGAGCCTGGCACCTATTACCATACCCCGTTCAAAGGCACTCACGGCTCGGACGTACTAGGTGGGCTGAGTAGTTGAAGCACAGGGACATGCCTAACAAGTATGGGGGCAGTGAAGCAAACCTCGCTATATGAGTCACATTTCAATTCCCAGCAAGCGGATTAACCCTATAGCCACTATGTGTAGATTTGTTTGTCTTTCACACCAGCAACCCGAGTTGTATTCCCTGACCCACCGTTTGCTACAATACCAAAAGGCTAAAATATCTTGGTGAGGTTGCTACATGTTGTAAAAAGGTTGTTTTAGTATTATTACAAGCAGTGCAACTTGTATTTTGAAGCAGTGACAATGTCATTTGAATAATGGTGTAAAAACCCTGTTATTTGAATGTTTCATTCCATTTGGATCAGTTGTAGGTCTACTCTTGACCGATGTATAAGGTCTTGAAAGGCACAGGACAGTCTGGCTGTATTTTTACTTCTGATGCTCTGTTTGTTGCCAATCATCCTTTTCCCAAGTCATCCTATATAGTCTAGCCACATAGGCCTATGCTCCCGGCAGGCCCAGTTATTTAGGAAAGCTTAACACGCGTTTTGCCTCCTATTCCGATCCGAGTCACTATTTATGACCTAGAACCTAATGCTTCAATATAGCCTAAATATTTGTCAATTAACTTTTAATATGTATTACCTTTTTATGTGTGGCATGAACATAACCAGTCACAAATAATCTGATTAGGCTACCTCAAAAGTCTCTCTTGTAGGCTACCTGCGCACATTCATCCATTCCACTCAAATATTATTCCAGCATCCAAACTGTGCCCCGGCCATTTGATGAATGGAAAGAGACATCCGTTACAAAACCACCAAAAAGTTGAATGACATTCGTAGATTGTCAAGCCAGGCATTTGATACTGAGTAGGGAGGGATGTATTTTCTGTTTGTCGAGATGGAATATGTCAATTGTATTGTGGTGTTGAAAACGCAAGCTATGATGAAAAGTGCTCGATGTCAGTAATTGGTATGCAGTTATGCGTTGCTTATTGGTTGCATGGTGCTTTGGCACAGAAACCTGTTGGTGGAAAATTGTTGCATATATTTTATATAATTATAAATATACCGTCAAAAGGTTTAAAATCTGATTTCCCCCTAGCTGTTCATTGTCTGCAGCCGGCTCTGATCAAGTCAAAAAAAAATTGGTCACGTACAGACTGTGCCACAAAACCATGCTGAAGTGGTCAAGTTGATATCCATGTTTATAACCACAGGATTACTACAGTTATTGTTATATGTGGTGGTAATTGTTCTTTTTTAGTTCATTTTATGAGAGGGGAGGGTGTGCACTTTTTTTTTTACAGTACAAGGGGATGGTCATGTGAAACTGTCCATAATAGAACTGTCCATCAATAGGCTACCTACCGCGTTCTCCCTGTGGGCCTGAGCTGTTGGGCACATTAAATGGAAGCTTTATGCACAGTTTGATCTCATAGAAGTGTTGCCATACAGAGCTTGGAATATGACCTTATTTGGAAACGTTTGAGGCACTGCATTTCATTCAAGCACCTGGAAGTTATTGTGTGGAGCAATCTGTTTTTAATGGGGTTTCAAACATTTCATATGAAGGAAATGCCCTTGAAATCATTCTTGGCAAATGTTTTATTTATTCCTTTGTTCCTGATTTGATGGGCTTTGTTTTCATGACATCTGGTTTGTGGTAACCATGTTTACAAAGTAGTGGGCTATTATGTAATCTAATTGTGTAAATCAAGTTTTATCTTGCATCCGGTTGGCCTGGCATTAGACTCAAAAATAGATTTGCAGTATGACTGTCTGAGGGTCATATTATTTGTTTTGTCATCAATACAAAAAACTGCCATGGCTTTCCCATGGTTTCATCATTATCTCAGCCTCTCTCTGTCCTGGTCACTCATCCCAGAGACCAGACTGAGACTCCAGGCTGTCAGGTTCACTAGTGTCATGGAGTCTGTTTGCTCCCTGTTTGGTAACCTCAGTTGGCTGAGGACTCTCCCATGCCAGGCTAGCTTAGCCTCGGTGTGCTAGTCTTTTAAGTGGATTTCGTGTGTTGGGCAGGGACATAAATCCAGGATATTTATGGGATGCGGTACAAGCTCTGGGATAGATCAATTATGCAATTACTTCCATACGTTTCATTTTTATATAGGAGGGCAGTCTGGGTGGCTCTTGTCTGGGAGTGATAGGAGGTTTAGCCACCGAGGGTGGGACAGGTTAGGGTAATGGAGCATATATCACAGACCGAGTGATACACACGCTGTCAGGATTACCCTCCTCAACTTAAAAGTCTATAAAAAAAAAAATGTCACATGCGCAGTATGTAACAGGTGTAGAACTTACAGTGAAATGCTTACTTAAAAGCCCTTAACCAACAATGCCGTTTAGAAAATATTTACTAAATTAACTAAAGTAGAAAAATAAGAGTAACAACAGTGAGGCTAAATACAGGGGGTACCGAGTCAGTGTGTGAGTACAGGTTAGTCAATGTAATTGAGGTAATATGTACACTACCAGTCAAAAGTTTGGACACACCTACTCATTCAAGGGTTTTCTTTATTTGTACTATTTTCTACATTGTAGAATAATAGCTAAGACATCAACACTATGAAATTACACTTGTGGAATCATGTAGTAACCATCACCAAATTCACTGAGAACACATTATATAGGATGAAGAAATAATACTCTGAGTCGCAGTTCCATACTACTTGTCAGACATAGAGAACTGGTACTGTGTACTTGTTGGGTTGGGATTGGTTTGGGGTGTTGGGGCTCTGTGGGTGCCTTTTACCGTTTTGTTGGATGCTTCATGTCTGACTCATTGTTAGAAAAATGTTTTGTCCAAATTGGATGTTGGATACTATATTTATTGAATATTGTATGACTCCTATGAATTAAAATGTCCTATTCTGGTCCAATCAATTAACTTAATTTCTCTGAGATTAAATTATAAAAAATAATGTTGCAGGAATGCTTATCTGTTTCTAACTACCAAAACGATTTCAGAACAATCTGAGATGGTGGGTGTCATGGCTTTCTGAAATAACATGGGACACAGCTATCAATTGACCTATCAACAATCACCCATATTAGCAAACTTATTTCATTTCAAACTTCACATTTCTATAGTTGGGCCCTATAGGTTATTTATCATAATGAACGACATTTGCAAAATGTCCACAATAAGTGGTCGGTGTCAACAAGGTTTGGTTTATCGTGCCGGCTCTAGTTTATATAAACTGAGTGTACAAAACATTAAGAACACCTTCCTAATATTGAGTTTTGTCCATGTCTCAAGGCTTACAACTCCTTTAACTTGTCTCCTCCCCTTCATCTACACTGATTTGAAGTGGATTTAATAAATTACATCAATAAGGGAACATAGCTTTTACCTTGTCAGTCCATGTCATGGAAAGAGCAGGTGTTCATAATATTTTGTACACTGTGTACATCATTGGTTGGGTGATAGCCAATGATGTATATAAACCCTGGATGACTGACGTCTTGAATCATCGCACAGCCATTTTGCTGCTACTCCTCATTTGAATATAATATGTATTCATTATTTATTAATGTCTATCGTTTATTTTTTTTTTACATTTACCTCTCTTCCTCCCCAATTTTGTGATATCCAATTGGTAGTTACAGTCGATTGCTGCAACTCCCATACGGACTCGGGAGAGGCGAAGGTCGAGAGCCATGCGTCCTTCAAAACACGACCCTGCCAAGCCACACTGCTTCTTGACACACTGCTCACTGTCGGAGGAAACACCGTACAGCTGGCGAGCGAAGTCAGTTTGCAGGAGCCCGGCAAGCCACAAGGAGTCGCTAGCGCGTGGTGGGACAAGGACATCCCAGCTGGCCAAACCCTCCCCTAACCTGGACGACGCTGGGCAAATTGTGCTCATGGGTCTCCCGGACACGGTCGGCTGTGACACAGCCTGGGATCAAACCCGGGGCTGTAGTGATGCCTCAAGCACTGCGATGTGCCTTAGACTGTGCCTTAGACCGCTGCGCCACTGTTTTTGACAAGTAAATTCTATTACAGACACCTTAATAATACTTGTAAATTATATTATGTGAACTGAACATAATTTAAATAAAACCTTTTCCTTAAAGTATATATTTTTTAGAAAGTATTAGTGATACTGTCCCCACTTCAACAAAGAAATGCACATCATTTTGTCCTGTAGAATTCCATTAATTCCTGTGGAGGACTGCTGCTTCTGGGAGGTACCAATATGGCATCTGGTAGCTTTTAAAGCCTTTAATTGGACAATACATTGCATCAGCCTTCCAGGGTTTACATTATTGGTGTTAGCACTGAGAGATAGTACTGGAGGCCTAGGCTATGTGATGCTGGTTACTAAGCAGTCTGTGCTCTTCCTCTATGATCCTGATTAAATATGACAGAGATTATGAATGTAAAGTGGGTTTTATACAGGTTCCAGAGTGGTGTGGTGAATTATTTTTTTTTTATCTGGGCACGTAGTTTTTCCTGACCTGGTAACCTAAACAGGTAAAACTCTGGGTTTTATACCGTATGACTTGATTTATCTGTTGTAAAGAGGTTTAATATGGGCTAGGATGAGACCAGAGTTCTAGTCAGGTCACATGGCTTTAAAAAACTTCCCCTTGGGGAAGATGAAAATCCTGTCAAAATGCAGCAACCTTGTACCTGCTAATATTAATTATATTTTAAAAGACTCTGTGGGTTTCTTGTACACAGACCCAGAGAAAGCAACATGACTGGACAATAAAACTCACATGGCTGAGCTTGCTTTATGCAGGTTTCCATCGTTTAGTCCTGCCACTGTAGGCCAAATAAAAAATGTACTCAGTCTGTCAGCTATTGTGTTTTAATGAATAATTCAAGTTAATAATTTTGTATTGAAAAAGTTTAGGTTGCCTAGTCAGCCCAGGTTTGAACATAAAACAAATGTTATCCCATTAACATTTTGGGCTATAAATGCACAGCATTACCACTTTGTTTACCCTGGCTAGAGGGACAGGGCATATAGTACGCTAGACTTGAAACAGAATCCAAAGGAGATTTCCTATGTTCAACGTAAGGCCAGATTTTGGTTCAGGCTAGTAACCCTACAAATGCTCAGACTGAAAGAATACTCTTGTGTCGATTATATTTTATTAAACTAAATCAAAAGTGGTGTAGTGCTGCCACACCTGATTGAAAAGTTCTGTGGCAAATGCCGCCTTGCCACACGTTTTCCGCCGTTCCTGGTTGTCTTGCTGGTTACTGAATCCTATATGGCATGTGGAGGGCAATTTGAAATTGTGCTGTCTCCTTATAAATAGCAGGACTGCCTGAGATCTGTAAAGGTCATTTCAGCTGAAGAAAATGTAATTAAAATGGTGTGTGTACATGACACTTAAACTGATCATTATCTAAATCATTATCTAGAGATTGGCAGAAAAATCGAATCAAATTTTATTTGTCACATACACATGGTTAGCAGATGTTAATGCAAGTGTAGCGAAATGCTTGTGCTTCTAGTTCCGACAATGCAGTAATAACCAACGAGTAATCTAACCTAACAATTCCACAACAACTACCTTATACACACAAGTGTAAAGGGATAAAGAATATGTACATAAAGCTATATGAATGAGTGATGGTACAGAACGGCATAGGCAAGATGCAGTAGATGGTATCGAGTACAGTATATACATATGAGATGAGTAATGTAGGGTATGTAAACATATTAAGTGGCATTGTTTAAAGTGGCTAGTGATACATGTATTACATCAATTTCCATTATTAAAGTGGCAGGAGATGAGTCAGTATGTTGGCAGCAGCCACTCAATGTTAGTGGTGGCTGTTTAACAGTCGGATGGTCTTGAGATAGAAGCTGTTTTTCAGTCTCTCGGTCCTTGCTTTGATGCACCTGTACTGACCTCGCCTTCTGGATGATAGCGGGGTGAACAGGCAGTGGCTCGGGTGGTTGTTGTCCTTGATGATCTTTATGGCCTTCCTGTGACATCGGGTGGTGTAGGTGTCCTGGAGGGCAGGTAGTTTGCCCCCGGTGTTGTGCAGACCTACCCTCTGGAGAGCCTTACGATTGTGGGCGGAACAGTTGCCATACCAGGCGGTGATACAGCCCGACAGGATGCTCTCGGTTGTGCATCTGTAGAAGTTTGTGAGTGCTTTTGGTGACAAGCCGAATGTCTTCAGCCTCCTTCACAACGCAGCAGCGCCTCCTTCACAACGCTGTCTGTGTGGGTGGACCAATTCAGTTTGTGTGATGTGTACGCCGAGGAACTTAAAACTTACTACCCTCTCCACTACTGTCCCGTCGATGTGGATAGGGGGGTACTCCCTCTGCTTTTTCCTGAAGTCCACGATCAACTCCTTTTGTTTTGTTGACGTTGAGTGTGAGGTTAACTTGATGACGAGTTTGGAGGGGACTATGGTGTTAAATGCTGAGCTGTAGTCGATGAACAGCATTCTCACATAGGTATTCCTCTTGTCCAGATGGGTTAGGGCAGTGTGGTTGCGATTGCGTCGTCTGTGGACCTATTGGGGCGGTAAGCAAATTGGAGTGGGTCTAGGGTGTCAGGTAGGGTGGAGGTGATATGGTTCTTGACTAGTCTCTCAAAGCACTTCATGATGACGGAATTGAGTGCTACGGGGAGGTTGTCGTTTAGCTCAGTTACCTTAGCTTTCTTGGGAACAGGAACAATGGTGGCCCTCTTGAAGCAAGAATGCTGCCATCAATCCACGGTTTCTGGTTTGGGACCATATTCTGTAATTCAGGTCTTCTCACGTGCTGCTCTTTGTCCTTATTTTTATAATGCCTATTGAATATCTTACTGCATGCTGTTAAAGCAGTGTGGAAAGGATAGGCCTTCCGTCATATCATCAGACACTAGATAATCATCAGCCTTTCGTGTCATTGAGGCAGCATAGTCTTGAATGTCAAACAGAAACCTCTCTTATCTTGAGTTTCGGTATTCTCAAGGACGTAGAACTTGAAAGTTCGCCTATTTCTAGCCTACTATTTTGTCTCAAACAGCCTTAATGATTTTATTTTAGTCTTGGTGTTATTTTTATCCCCTCGGGTCTATTTATACCATGGGCAGAAAAAAGAACAGTCTTTCAGCTGCGGGATGAGACGTCACTTGTTAAACTGCCACTTATCTTGGGTTCTGCGCATGATTAGCTCTCTCTTTCCCCCACGTCTCCTTTTCAAATCACAGACCAGTGGGGAGAGTCATAGGGACACCTGACAATAGGCCTTGTGTTGCCAAGTAAACACACGTCTCCCTGGATGGTTCTGCACAGTGAGGCGAGCCCCTGGGAAGCGCTGCATGTCAGGTTCTGAGAGAGGGGGAGAGGGCCACTGCACATGTATTTGAGATACTATATATCCTAAACCCCAGGTTAGGGTGATTAGGTAGGGGTTGATTTGATTTCACCGCCTAATATAGGCTTGAATTCCCAAGCTGGTTCCAGCTGGAGTAGAGCTGGATCAGGTTGAGTAAAAAGCCAATTTATGCTTGATCCCAAATGTGGTCAGAGGCTTCATATGGAGGACACCTCCAGAGACATGCAGAGACCAAATCGAGCTCCGTACCGCATCACCGTGTGCCTCCCAAATTTTATAACAATGCGGAGGGCTCTGTATAACTTCGATTTGACGTGATTGGTTGATGGTGGGGGGGTGAGGTCCTGTATAAACACACTCATTTCATTGACAACTTCCTTTGCAACAGCTCTGCTCTGCTACACAAAGCGTAAGAAGTATGAATGCCCTGACTTCTGCATAGGCCGTATCACAGTAAATGCTGTATGGCCACTGTAGATAACGGATTGACCATGAAGAGCCTTTAAAGCCTGTTAAATTTCACTACAGCCTGCTATCCAGTTCTTTGTTTTACCCTACCACACACACACACACACACATTCATACCACACACACTCAGTTCTTGGAAATAAGGGAAGATGAGGGAGCAGTTGGTTTCAGAGTCAGCCGGGAGAGGAGACAGGCGGGGAGAGTGGCTCATGCTCTTCTTAATGTTTCCTAAACAGTCTGCCTTGTCAGCTCTCTGTTGTCTAAGTATTTATGCTGACCATATGCAGCTTCTATAATCAGCTCTTGTAAAGAACAGACATCCACAGTTGCGTCTTTCCAAGACCATTTAAGAGTCTCTGAATGACAGACGGACAAATGTACAGTCCATTATTCAATTGTTATGTAATTGTACTTCAGGCCAGGAGGTGCAATAAGTAAATAGGAAATAAGGTTACGCGTCATCCTCATTGTTAAACAGTATAGCATGGCATAGTTTAATCCTGTCAGCTGAATGTCAAAATACAGACTGGCACAAACAGTCACTTGTACTTACTTACTTACTTACAACGCTAGCTGGCCACAAACTTCACAAATCTCCAGTTGTACTAAGTAAAACATAACCTGAGCAACAAAAAAAAAGTTATGTTCTGTCATTGAGCAGAATATGTATATGTAGCATGGTATTTACTCTGGCCTGGTCCAGTCTTATTGCGTGATGCATTAGAAAACTGCAGAAGGTTTAATAAGAGTGGCTCCTCTCTGATCCCAACAGGTCCTCTGGGGCCTGGGAATGAATGGGGTTTGCAAGCACTTTCATTTCTTATCTCGCCAGATATATCTGCAAACTCTCATTCAGCATTCTAGCTCATTTCCCAGCCCTGAATGGCCAACATGCTGTAAACAATATTTCGGATGCTGACCCAATCTTTGCAGAGATAGTTTCTCGAACCGCAAGATGTCAAAGAAGTGATCTAACCAAAAAAAATAATAATTATAAGTAAAAAAATCCAGGAAATATAAACAATTTATTCAAACCAGGTCCTTGGTTTAAAGATGTTTTTAAAGAAACCAACTGAGGCATCTGCAACAAAGCACTTGGATAATTAAGTAATGTTATGCATAAAACAGTTCGATCCCTCAGTGGGCTTTTGACTAAGTGGAACATAGCCATGGGCCTCTCTCTGGCGAAAAGCCCACTTGGGTCTGCTTCAATACTTAGTGCTATGCTTCTGTTTATTTATGTCACTACTTTTGACCAAGAATGCACTATATAGGGAAGAGTGTGTATTTGACCTATGGGTTCCCCAACTGGGTGATTTAAAATAAAAAAATAAAAAATCCTGTGGCTTAATACAGTTGATGATCCCTGGTCTATGCGTTTGAGGCTGGGGTGGTATTAAATGGAGTGTACAGTCTTGGCCAAAAGTTGAGAATGACATCCATATTAATTTTCACAAAGTCTGCTGCATCAGTTTGTATGATGGCAATTTGCATATACTCCAGAATGTTATGAAGAGTGATCAGATGAATTGCAATTAATTGCAAAGTCCTTATTTGCCATGCAAATGAACTGAATCCCTGCCACAAAAGGACCAGCTGACACCATGTCAGTGATTCTCATGTTAACACTGGTGTGTTTTGTTGAGGACAAGGCTGGAGATCACTCTGTCATATTGGTTGAGTTCAAATCAGACTGGAAGCTTCAAAGGGGGGGTGGTGCTTGGAATCATTGTTCTTCTTCTGTCAACCATGGTTACCTTCAAGGGCTTCACAGGTAAGGATATTGCTGCCAGTAAGACTGCACCTAAATCAACCATTTATCGGATCACCAAGAACTTCAAGGAGAACGGTTCAATTGTTGTGAAGAAGGCTTCAGGGAGCCCAAGAAAGTCCAGCAACATAGGACTGTCTCCTAAAGTTGATTCAGCTGCGGGATCGGGGGAACCACCAGTACAGAGCTTGCTCAGGAATGGCAGCACGCACAGTGAGGCGAAGACTTTTGGTGGATGGCCTGGTGTCAAGAAGGGCAGCAAGGAAGCCACTTCTCTCCAGGAAAAACATCAGGGACAGACTGCTATTCTGCAATAGGTACAGGGATTGGACTGCTGAGGACTGGGGTAAAATTATTTTCTCTGATGAATCCCCATTCCGATTGTTTGGGGCATCTGGAAAAAAGCTTGTCCGGAGAAGACAAGGTGAGCACTACCATCAGTCCTGTGTCATGCCAACAGTAAAGCATCTTGAGACCATTCATGTGTGGGGTTGCTTCTCAGCCAAGGGAGTGGGCTCACTCACAATTTTGCCTAAGAACACAGCCATGAATAAAGAATGGTACCAACACATCCTCCGAGAGCAACTTCTCCCAACCATCCAGGAACAGTTTGGAGACGAACAATGCCTTTTCCAGCATGATGGAGCACCTTGTCATAAGGCAAAAGTAATAACTAAGTGGCTCGGGGAACTTGATATTGATATTTTGGGTCCATGGCCAGGAAACTCCCCAGACCTTAATCCCATTGAGAACGTGTGGTCAATCCTCAAGAGGCGGGTGGACAAACAAAAACCCACAAATTCTGACAAACTCCAAGCATTGATTATGCAAGAATGGGCTGCCATTAGTCAGGATGTGGCCCAGAAGTTAATTAACAGCATGCCAGGGCGGATTGAAAAAGAAGGGTGAACACTGCAAATATTGACTCTTTGCATCAACTTCATGTAATTGTCAATAAAAGCCCATAAAATGATTGTAATTATGCTTCAGTATTCCATAGTAAAATCTGACAAAAATATCTAAAGACACTGAAGCAGCAAACTTTGTGGAAATTAATATTTATGTCATTCTCAAAGCCACGACTGTCCGTGCATTCGGAAAGTATTCAGATCCCTTGACTTTTTCCACATTTTGTTACGTTACAGCCTTATTCTAAAATTGATTAAATTGTGTTTTGTGTTTTCCTTCAACAATCTACACACAATACCCCATAATGACGAAGCAAAAACAGGTTTGTAGATAAAAAATTTTGCAACAAAAAAATAATACATGAAAAAGGTACATCAGAGCTATCTTTTTTTGAAGGTGCATGGTAACTGTTGAATAAGATGAGGAAAAAAATTGACATTTCTACATTTTTTTAAAAGATTTTGTGGCATAAAGAAAGTTAACACATCAGACAGGTGAGGCGATATAAATATTACTCTGAGCAAAAGATTCTGTTTTTGGATTTTCAGACATTATTTCTTGAAGTTCTTAATGATGAAATGCCTATGTATGTTATGTTGTAAATGTGAACAATAATTAATGCCACCATTTCAGATGACTTTGATGTTTTTCTTGCGTTGTACCCAATGATTTATGAACACTTGCTTGATGGGTTGATATCCTCATTCTGGTTTTACAGACGTGTTTAATATGTTTTATGTACACACTTTATTAGAATATTTATGAAATGCACATTGTTATATTTGGTAACACTTATTTTCCCTCGACTCCAACCCCATTCGATGCATTGAACGGATGTAGGTGGAGCTATGTCTACATAAGGGTGCTAATTAAAAATAAATCACCAAAGCTCTGACGAAGGCCTTGAGTCCAATATGTAAAGCTTATTTTAGAGCAGTAATACTAGCAAGAGCAGTGTGCGGGTTTCTTTTTTTGTAAAAAAATGTATATGCAGTATGACATTTACAAAGGTATTCAGACACTTTACTCAGTACTTTGATGCACCTTTGGTAGCGATTTCCAGCCGCGAGACTTCTTGAGTAGGATGCTGAAAGTTTGGCACACCTGTATTTGGGGAGTTTCTCCCATTTTTCTCTGCAGATCATCTCAAGCTCTGTCAGGTTGGATGGGGAGCGTCGCTGCTACAGTTATTTTCGGGTCTCTCCAGAGATGTTCAAGTCCAGGCTCTGGCTGGGCCACTCAAGAACATTCAGACACTTATCCCGAAGCCACTCCTGAGTTGTCTTGACTGTGTGCTTAGGGTCATTGTCTTGTTGGAAGGTGAACCTTCACCCCCGGTCTGAAATCCTGAGCGCTCAGGAGCCGGTTTTCATCAAGGATCTTTCTGTGCTCTGCTCTGATCTTTTCATCGATCCTCGATCCTAACTAGTTTCCCAGTTCCTGCCGCTGAAAAGCATCCCCACAGCATGCTGCCACCACCATGCTTCACCGTAGGGATGGGCCCAGGTTTCCTCCCGAAGTGACGATTGGTATTCAGGCCAAAAGAGTTCCATCTTGGTTTCATCAGACCAGAGAATCTTGTTTCTCATTGTCTGAGTGTCCTTTAGGTGCCTTTTGGCAAACTCCAAGTGGGCTGTCATATGCCTTTAACTGAGGAGTGGCTTCTGTCTGGTCACTCTACCATAAAGGCCTGATTGGTGAAGTGCTGCAGACATGGTTGTCCTTCTGGAAAGTTCTCCCATCTCCACAGAGGAACTCTGACAGCTCTGGAGCTCTGTCAGAGTGACCATCGGGTGCCTTTGCCTTTCCAAATCATGTCCAATCAATTTAATATACCACAGGTGGACTCCAATCAAGTTGTGGAAACCTCTCATGGATGATGGAATGGAAACCGGGTGCACTTGAGCTCAATTTTGAGGCTCATAGCAAAGATTTAAATACTTTAAATAAGGCATTTGGAAAAATGTCTAAAAACCTGTTTTCGGTAGAATAAGGTTCTAACTTAACAAAATGTGGAAAAAGTGAAGGGGTCTGAATACTTTCCAAATGCACCGTACATGCGTCACCAACAGTATTGCTCCAGCAGGACCTTGGGGTGGCCATGTCAGGCTGCCACTTGAATGCAGCATGAAACGTAGCCAAGAGTAAACAAACATGAAAAGCATTCTTGCCTGATGAAATATTGATGGACAGTGTGACAAATCATGCCCAGCTCTAAAGCGCCTCTCATTTCAGTGGGGCAATGGAGCTCATGTGAACATCAGTCAGAGCTGATCGAAGGGCTGAGAGAGAATCGGGCCTTTCTGTTGTTGGTAGTGTACAGTAAGAACAGGCATGTTCTACCACTTTGACTTGGTTGTAATGAATTTGATATCTGTACAATTGGGACATTCAAAAAATGTTTTCTAGTTTCCACTGAAATTAAATATGTCCTCTACGGGGTAGATTGATAGGGTCTATTGCACGGTTAATAATCATGTTTTATATATATAATTAATATTGCTTAATTACCCAATAAATCTGAAGGTTATGTGTTCAGATGTTGGCGTTTTGAAAAGATTTGTAAATGTTGGTTAATCATTTCAATGTATGTTCAACTTCAATTGGAACATTAATATGTTATGGAAACAATGTTCAATGTTTTTTAAACATTTTATAAATTGCCCCTTACTAACTTGGCTTTGAACTAATGTGTTGATGATGGTCTTATGTAATCTTATTCTGGGACACACACTGTGTGTACAATGAGGATGTATTAAGGGATCCACTAAGCAGGGTGTCTGCAGACTAAGCAATCTTTAGATCATCTGAACGGGCCAGCCAAGTAAACAACCCACTTAAGTGTTTATCCAGGTGAAAAACGGTTCAGGAGAATTTGCACAGTGCATTGACATTTTGAAATGTCCTTCTTTAGGCTGTTCATTTTGGCCAAAAGCTTTTCCAGATAGAACTCTAAACAGTCAGTTTTCATATAGCACTTTATATCCCCATCTTTACTGTAATTAGTTACCAAACTATCTGAGTCGCAGCCCTCTCTGAGGGAACTACTGCAGGCTGCAGATTGTCCTAACAGTGTTAGCATGTGTTTTGGGACCCCTCTGTAGGAAATTAAAGCATGATATAGCAAGCTGCTTCCTGTGGCTGCTGGTGTATAGTCATTCACCCGGCAATTCTGCTGAACAATCAGTGTGCCAGGCCAAATTTACGAGCGCCTGAACTCCCTTTCTCTGGCGAAAACCCTTAATGAAATCCCCCTTCTAGATTAATGTCTACGCAGGGATGATTTGCATTCAGACCCACTTATAAATCTCTGGCAATGGCCAGACAATTTGCTTCTGGGGCTCACACACACACACAGATTCCCCCAGAGCAGCCTTCATCCTTTAATGAAGTGCAGTTCTCCAAACACTCTGAGAATCACGCCCCAACATCTCTCAGTGGCCCGAGTCGTGCTGCTGGAGGGAAGCCAGGCTGTGCTGACCTCTGCTCGCTCCAATCAGGGCTATTAATATGGACTTAAGGTTTGGTTTGTGTCCTGTGATGTAGCCAGGGCCCGCCCCCATGAGGATGGCTAATGATGGCTTTAATGAGAGCTCTTAGCTGTATCTGGTGGTTCTGGTAAAGGCCACTTCAAGGGGAGTGGGACGGTGGTGGGAGGGAGCACACACACTATCGTGGGGCCTGAGTCTAGTCTAGCCAAGAGCTTCCCTTTTAATTTGATTTCCAACAGAGAGGGGTGCTGGAAATGGCCTCTTCTTCATTCCTTGTGTCATTTGATAACGCTCTTTTTAAATACGTTGCAGGCTTAGATGTGCGGTGTATCATCAGACTTCATTTCAGGCATCTATTTCAAAGATCATTGATCTTATGATTTGAATCTCTCGTAGATAGACTTGTCTGGTGGTCACAATGGAAACAGGTCTGAGGAGCAGGCCTTTAGACCTCCTCCTTCCTCATATGTATTCTGGCTGCGTCCTGTGTGGAGATTAAATGCTTCTCCTGCCTCCCTCCATTCTCTTCCCACTGGGCACAGACATCAGTTCAACTTGTAGTTTTGGTTTATACTGAACAAAAAATACAAATACAACATGTAAAGTGTTGGTTTCATGAGCTGAAATAAAAGATTGCAGAAATGTTCCATAGCAACAAAAAGCTAATTTATCTCAAATGTTGTGCACACATTTTGTTTTCGCCCCTGTTAGTCAGCAGTTTCTCCTTTGCCTGGATAATCCATCAACCTGACAGGTATGGCATATCAAGAAGCTGACTAAACAGCATGATCATTACACAGGTGCACCTTGTGCTGGGGACAATAAAAGCCCACTCTAAAATGTGTAGTTTTGTCACACAACA
Organism: Oncorhynchus mykiss; assembly: GCF_013265735.2. Lineage (NCBI taxonomy): Eukaryota > Metazoa > Chordata > Actinopteri > Salmoniformes > Salmonidae > Oncorhynchus > Oncorhynchus mykiss. The sequence goes on from NC_048573.1 coordinate 37,197,173, forward strand.
CAATGCTACAGATGTCTCAAGTTTTGAGCAATCTTGCAATTGGCATGCTGACTGCAGGAATGTCCACCAAAGATGTTGCCAGATAATTTAATGTTAATGTCTCTACCATAAGCTGCCTCCAACATTGTTTTAGAGAAATTGGCAGTACGTCCAACTGCCGGTAACCGCAGGGCATGTGTAACCACGCCAGACCAGGACCTCCACATCTGGCTTCTTCACCTGCGGGATCGTCTGAGACAAGTCACGCAGACAGCTAATGAAACTGGGGATTATTTCTCTGTGTTAAACGTCTCTGCCCAGTCATGTGAAATCTATAGAATAGGACCTAATAAATTTATTTCAATTGACTTATTTCCTTATATGAACTGTAAAGTCAGTAAAATGTTTGACATTTTTGCATGTTGCTTTTATGCATTTGTTCAGTATACATTTGGTTGAGTTTTCAACTAGCGTGAATTCAACATGAACTCCAACCAAAAATGTCACCCTGTCATTGGATTTAGGTTAAATGTTGGGTGAAAAAAGTTGATTCAACGTGATTACATTACATGTTTTTGTCGAAATGACGTGGAAACAACATTGATTCAACCAGTTTTTGCCCAGTGGGCGCTGACTGACGGGTACCTTTTTTCATAATATGATGAGCTTGATTCTCATTATGGAGCGTTTAATAAGGCAGAATTTAATTTGACTCTGATGGGGATTTGTTCCCTCTCATATCTCTGCTCAAGTATTGGCAGAATGGTGATTCTCAAACTTCCACCATGAGAAAGCATTTTGCTCCATTACTCGGGGTCACGATAGAATGAGAATCACCCCATTACCAGATATATAGTTTTTATTACGTTCTGATTGAAAATGTGTTTCTTTCACAACAACTAGCTAACAATAAGAAAGACGGACGGACGGACGGGGGGGGACAAGGAAGCTCATATGTCCTCACTCTACCACTCAGAGGTCCCTTGGCATAGCGTACGACAGAGTTCTACTATCAACTTCTCCACCAGTCCAAGGTTGTCGACAAATATACAAATGCTCCTGAAACTTTACCAGTAGCCATCTGCATCATGATACAACATGGTTACTTTTTGGAGCACTTGCACTACGTTAGTTTTGTGCATTATGCAGAATAGTTCAACTAACTGCATCCACTTGGTTTGAAATTCTGCAGTTGACAAATAGGTTTCCATAAAATGTTGTGATCCCGTGTCTGGCAGAGATTATGCATCATCCGAATGTTATTTTTAGCTCCTTTTGTCTTTCCTTTCCTCCCAATCTATCACATTGAGCCTCTCCCAACTGATGCAACTGATTACTACTTTTGATGTAATACTTGTAGAAGGTTGGCTGTTAACTTTTGCCACTCTTGTTGTTGCCAAGTGTGAATGTGATGTGTGTGGGTCTTGGCTGTCGGTGAAGCCTCGGTGAGGTCTTGGCTGTCGGTGAGTCAACAGCTAAATATAGCCCCAGGAACCAGCCGCTATACAGCCTTGGTCATCAGAAGATGTCAGAGGAGGTCTCAAAGAACACTAGAAGGTGTCTGGGATCCTGACAAGCGCTGGCACAATTACCGTGTAACCGACGGTTATGGACTGTCGTACAAAAAGAACCTTCATAACCGTTAAAAACAAAATACAAATAATACGGACGGCCGGGGAATTTGAGGTTCATTCCGTTTCTGCCCTATTATGGACTCTACAACGTGAGGAAACGTTGTTGCATAGGCAACGCCCCCCCTCCCTGCAGAAGCAGCCCATGCAGTCAGGAGCAGAGGAGAGTAGAAAATGTGCAGCCGCAAAATAGTAATATAAAGAAGCTCTTCGAATGGCAGTTATTACAGTGGCCACGTCGTTTGACTGACCAATAAACGTAAACCGAGAATTCCGTGTCCGCCACAGCCCTAATCCTGACTAGTCAATATGTGAACCCAGATCTCTATCAATAATGTTTTTACTTTGATTTCATACTGTAAACCAAAATTATTTGCAGTTGTAGTACAAACTTAGTTTTTTTTTGTCTTCAGTTTCAGGTGCAGTTTGTTGGAAACTGAAAAAAAACATCACAATGAGATCTGTGCTTCCTCCTTGTTTGTTTTCTGTGTTTTCATGCTCCCTTTGTAGAAAGGCATTTCCATGTAAAGAGCCCCATGAGCACTAACGTGAAGTTCATAGGAGCACATCAAATGTGGTGTCAAATGAAAGCGAAGACCATTTTTTTTTATTAAGATGTGCGTATATTGTTGGTCAATTTCTTCTACAGACGATCAGGTCTATATAATTAACAAACATACATTAGTAATGGAAAGGAAACACACTCTTTTAAATATTATAATTCTCCACTAGTAATACAATTGTAGACAGAAGTTGGTACAGAGTGATGATAGCTCTTCCCAGGTTCTGCAAAATGTCTAAGACATCCTGTAACTCATATAGCCTCCCAGTCCTCCTTGTGTGAGTTTCCCTGGCAACAACATTTTAATAAATCTAACCTTCCCCTGACAGCAGCAACCATCTTGTCAGCAATTAAAAGCTCAGAAGTGGGTTTGACCGAAACTTGACCTTTCATCACAAGTACAGGGTCATAACAAGGTGAACGAGTCCAAGCATCTTCTGACAGGTGGCTGTTTTCATCAGTCCTGCAGCAGCCTTGTGTTCTCAGAAAACCAGTCTTATTCTCATAACCTCAGATAGCCAGGTGGGGCCCAGATAGGAGGAGTATGAGCTTAGGCGGTTTCTGCCTATTGATAGTGTCTGACGGGCACAACACTCAAAACAGGTGTTAATACACACACAGAGGTCTCCTAGAAGAGGAGACCTTACATTTTATCATAACACAATTTATTAACCCTTTAAAAGGCATGAGGCCTTGGTTTAACCCCTTCAACATATAAACCATTTCCCAAATAGGAATAAACAAAGGCTTTGACTTCTGTTCAAACCGGTGTAAAGTGGGTCTTAGATGTTTTCTATCAGAAAAAGTATTTAAAAGCTATTGTTTATTTTTCTAATATGTGAACAGTCCTGGAGTGTTTTTTTCTTCTTCCCCAAATGAAAGCCCCCCCCCCCCCCCCCAAAAAAAATATACCGACCCCATCCAGTGTCAAGAAAAGTGGATTGGCAGTATAGTCTCTCATTTGCATATTTTCGTGTCTACATTCAAATGGTAAAGGTACATTTTATTTCTATATCAACTTAAATATAAATACAATGTTAGGTTGTGGTGCCTGGCCCTAAATGACGGTCTTTTAAAAATTATAGTTTTTGCTTTGACAGAATACTTTTTTTTCTATTTTCAGTCTACCCAAAAAGCTTGTCCATTTCCTGTATCATCCATAACGCATCTTATTTGCTTTATTTCAGCATCATGCCAATATTTAGAAGTCCGCTTTCATTGTAATGAAACAGGTAGGAAGGGCGGCTCGAACCCTCAACCCAGCGTGCCTTCACAAGAGCCGATAGCCGCGCTTATAAACCCAGGGTCGCTACACAACCCCTACTTTCAAAGAGCGTGTTCTTGTGCTAGCCCATGGCACAACATCTTACAGGAACACACTCACCAGCCAAGCACACGCACTGTTATGGACCCGAGGTCCAATCACTTCTCCCCACAAGGGGTACTATAGACACACATCAAAAGTTTAATTTATATTTTGTTTCTCCGTTATGTGATATTAAAGGTGTGATTTTTTTTTGCATGTGATTGTAACGTCTATATCGCTGGAATCGCCCCAATGTCTACCCTTTAGCCAGCAGTCTGTAAATGCCTGGTAGTGTGATAGATTGAAAGATTTCAGTTCACTATCTGCCAGTGCATGCTATGCCTTCTGCTTCGCCTTGGCCTTTACTAAAGATTACTAAGGCTGTTCAAAATCCAAGCAATATATTCTGGAATGCAGTTAGAATTAAATGGGAAAATGAGTTTCTGTGTATTCAGCCATCTTTTGTTGGATAGGTGCTAGTCTTCAGTTTCTGTTGGGAGATGAGAAATCTGCTCTCTGTACAGACAGTCTACACATGCCAACCTATAAAATCACTGATGCCAACAGTCTAGGATTTGATTTTGGGAGAGAAATAGAGAACTTTATTTGACTATCTTTAGTTTTAACATTTGTTTGAAAAATGCAGAAAGGTGATTATTATGTATTCATTCTGAGTCTCAATTGTAGCTGGTAGACTCCAGGCCATATTTCTACTTAGCTTGTACTGTAGCAGCTAAGTGGAGTTGAGAGGCTGATGAAACATCTTGCAGCAAGTCTGTCAATAAAGGCATGGCAGCTCGCTTGACAACTATACTGGTGACTGACAGCGCGTATCATTCCTTAAAGGTCCGCTCCACTCCACTCATGCCGTCCACCGATTGCTTAAATAACTTATTGACCGCTGTTGTGCAATCACTGGAAATAGATGGAGAGAAATGGAATGTGGATGATTGAGGCACATCTCATCTGTGTGTGTTTTTTGGGGGGTGTGTGCATGTTTGTGATGTCTGCATGTGACTTGTGTTTGTGCAAGTGTTACGTGTGCACTTTTGACAGTTTACACAAGCGTGTGTGTGCACATGTCTACTCAGAGCTGAACTACCAGGAGAAGGACTGGAAAGGGGTATCCAATCAGCTGCTGTGGACAGAGATGGATAATTGGCTAGCTTCATGAGAACATAACACACCAGGGGATCAGACAGACTCATAACTGCTTAGCCAGACACTTCTCTCTGTAATTAGTAGTTGACAGAAAATGTGGATTTCAGTAATGGGGTAACTAGACACCCATAACTGTGTGGTGCACTGGGTCTCCTTTGTGATGAATGGTCTTCATTTACTCTAAAGATTGAGGAAAAGCTCTGCACGGAGCAGGAGCACATGAAGAGTTTCATTCCAAAATGCTCTATATCCATTTTCAGAATGAGCTTTTATTGTTTAAAGACATGAGAGATTTGTGTTTTTTCACCATCTTATACAGTGACTTACAATTAGCTCATTCCATTCATCTTAAGATAGCTAATGAGACAGCCACATATCACAGGCAAATATACAGTATACGAACATTCCATTCCAGCTTAACAATGGATATGTAGCGTTTAGAGAAAAAAAAAACATTTCAATACACATCTCAAATCTATTAATAAAATCATCTGAGAACAGTGATATTTTACACAAACATGAAGGTACCCATAAGCAATCATTTCTGGGTGGAAAAAACATGTTTGGTACTTAGAAGTTCTAGAAAACTGGGTAAGGATAATGTTTGCTTTCAGGACACCCAATTTAAGTGAGCTGCCGTTGCCGAACAGGCGTTCATGCCATTGATCGTTTGGTGACATTGTTGTGATGTAACGCAACATCCACAAAATTTGAAAAGTTTTCTATAAAAAGTTCTGTAAATCCCACATTGTTTTTGACACGATTACATAATTTTTCATCAGAGCTTGCAGGAATTTGTTTCATACCTGTCTGTTTTTGCACCAAACAATTTGAAATGTTCAACCATTTTGATGAATCAAGATATTTGAGGGCTTACTTTTTGAACCACATCAATACTGTTTGCAAGTAGATCCATAAAAAGGCTGGTTTGATTCTCATAGTAGTGTGATGTTCATAGTGTATGGCACACATGCACATGCAGTACTTAAAATAACCATCTTCCTGGGAAATCAAATCACTTAAAAGCACCTTGGCTACTGCAATTAGTCATGCTTTCAGTATCCAGAGAGAAAGAGGAAATAGCCAAATGCATGCTTCCTCTTTCATCTCAGCTTTTCCCCTTTTTAGAATGTTGGCATTATCTAAAGGTTATCTAACAAAAAGCTGCAAGGCATGTTTGGCCTTTAGGCTTAACCTCAGTAAATAATTGACTGTGTGGAATAACAAATAATGCAAGCAATTACTGTAGGTCAGGTCATCCCTGTAACAAGTGAAGGAAGAAGGAATAGGTTTGGTGATCATTTCCTCTTAGCCAGATATTATTAGGGTAATTTCTATGTAAAAGGACCCATGAGCACCAACACCTGAAGTTCATAAGAGCAAATCTGGTGTCAAATGAAAGATAAGAGTCTGTATTTTTTTTAAAGGGTGAAGCATATAAGGTATTATTTGGTCCCGAGTCGCTCAGGTAGTAGAGCTTGGCGCTTGCAATGCCACGTTTGTGAGTTTGATTCCCACGGGGGACTAGTAAAGAAGAAAAAATGTATGCACTTTCTACCCTAAGTCACTCTGAATAAGAGCATCTGCTAAATTACTCAAATGTAAAATATACATTTTTCAACCATTTCCTTTCGTAAATATTAGGAATAAGCAAAAGCTTTGATTTCTGGTCAAACAGATGTAAAAGGGCTCTAAACATAAACTAGAACGTTTTATAAAAGGTATTAGAAATGCATCAAAACACAATAACGTTGAAGTAAAGACTCCTGCCATGTAATCGCCATGTACACTTATAATCTCCACCCGGCACAGCCAGAAGATGACTCGCCACCCCTCAGAGCCTGGTTTCTCTCTAGGTTTCTTCTTAGGTTCCAGCCTTTCTAGAGAGTTTATTCTAGCACTGTGCTTCTACATCTGCATTACTTGATCTCTGGGGTTTTATGGTCGGTTTCTGTATAAGCACTTTGTGACAACTGCTGATGTAAAAAGGGCTTTATAAATAAATGTGGACTGATGCCAACTAATATTAACACTTATATTTTGTTTTGGAGAAAATATTTTTGTGGTGTGTGACATAATATGGAGGTCCCGGAAAGCCAGCCTATTCCCTATAATGTAAACTCAAAATAACATAAAATTAAACCACATGGTTTGCCCTCATGACTACTGGTTTCAATTTCATTTTCAGCCAACATACAACCAAATACTAAATTCATTTCTTGTTACAAATCAGCTTGCAAGGTTGCAAGCCTGCTAAAGTTAGCCCTACTAGCCTGCTAACGTTAGCCCTACTAGCCTGCTAACGTTATGCGACTGAGTCACAGTTGCTATCAACACCTAGCTTACAGCTACATTAAAGTAAATCAACGTTTTGGAAATACCTTACACTATCAACCTAGTTATCAAATAATGTAATGGTATAACGTAAACTCTTACATCGCCTTGGTCCGTACAATTGCCCTTGTTTTAGCACCCTAAAAACGTAATACTTCCAGATCAACTGTAATGTCAATACCATTGTAAAGCACAATTTCTCCCCTTTCCAACATAATGAATTACATGACCTAAACTCTGCCCGTTTCTGCATAATTTAAGCAGGCAATGAGCCCCATCGGGTCTTTTTAAAAATGGCGGATTGGGAAGCGAAACCAATGCGTGATAGTGAGAAGGAGAGATGTTGTGTGGGAAAATTGCTTTTTTTCACTTGATCTGGCCAACTTATCACCTTATCGCCTCTAAAATGTAAATAAAACACTATAAAGAGTTTATATAATGTGTCATTACATTGTGTCGAATTTGAATGGGGTTTTTAGGGCGGTGCTAAAGTGATCTTAGAAGTAAACAGCAGCTTTGAGAATGATGATCGCATGCAATGATGACGAAAAATAATGACTATCCCCCCCTTACCCCCGTCACTGTCCATTTCTTGTTTTTAAAGAATGATAGAAGTGCTACACCTGGTGGAGAGAGATTGTAAGACAGAAATAGTTGCTTTATGCGTGCTGTACGTTACGACATCACACGTCAAGATGTAACGGAGGGTCAGTTTTTTTCAACTTTTCTCCAATACTATAGAGCCATTACCATGTTGATCAACGCTTGAATATAAACCTAGTTCACACCCCCGATTTTGACATCAACACAGTCGCTACAGTCCCATTAGTTTTCTTTGTAGCCTCGTTTGAATTTTGCGGTTGCGCACATTTGTACGGAATGGGGTGAGTTTACATTATGCAGTTATCTTGGCCAGCAAGCCAGCCAGCTAAAGTCAGTTATTTTAGCCTGCTAGCTAGCCTAGACAGCTAATCCAAAGGCGATATACTGAGAGAGTTTCTAAAGGTAATAAATAATCCAGAGGTGGCATTGGGCACAGGAGACGAGGGGAAGAGTCAATAATTAGAAGGTGATCGGAGGAAGGCTCCAGCAGATGGCTGTGCTGTTGTGATCATTTGCAAACTTTTAGCCCGCTAGTACTAAACCATGGTTGAAAAACAACGGTAGCCTACTTCATGGTCAAACAGTTGACCAAACAAATTGGAGGACAGAAAATAAACAATGAACAGACGAGGTACTGAACAATTATAGCAGGCGTGATTTTCCACTTTCCTTTTGAGCCAGAGGCAAGCCTGCTGGTGGTGCAGGAGAAGTCCGAGCTGCCTGGACTGGAACAGCCGAGCAGGATCATGTTGTTATCATCACACCTTGTAATTGGTGGATTGTAGCTCACTACTGCCAACATTTGGTCAGCATGGCTAGTAGCTGAACTGGCTAACACGGAGTAGATTCTCCATATGACATTGAAAAAGAGTGTATTATGGGTAGTTTTTAGAAGATATCTGGAAATAAGTTAATAAATACATGTAAAACTTAACTGAAACGCTGAGTCTCATAGCTGCCTGTCCCCTTTTTATAGCCAGCAACGTCACACATTTCAGAAAATGAACACCTGTTTCAAATAAACACTGGGTCTAAATGAATTGTTTGAGGTTACCATGAATTGTTTACGAGGTTTAATGTTTGACCAAAGAAAGTCCCAGTGCATTCAAAAACAGGATTTTCTTGTGGTTTATATTTTTTTACACTGAGATATTGTGAACACAATGATAATGCCCTTTTAGTGTAAGAGCTGTTTGAAAAGACCGTCAGATATGTTGGGGTCAGGAGACCCAATATGAGTGAGCTACCGTTGCTGAACAGGAGGTCATGCCATTGATTATTTGGTGACATTGTTGTGATGTAAAGCAACAACCACAAAATTGGAAAAGTGTCTCCCTGTTTTCTATAAAAAGTGCTGTAAATCCCACATTGTTTTTGACACGATTACATCATTTTTCATTAGAGCTTGCAGGAATTTGTTTTATCTGTCTGTTTCTGCACCAAACAATCTGAAAATTAAACCGGTATGATAAATCAAGATATTTGAGGGCTTACTTTTTGAACAACAACCTTAATGCTGTTTCCAAGTACAGTGGGAAGAAAAAGTATGTGTCTGATGTGAACCGCTCTCTTGAGGTCATGCCACAGCATCTTAATCGGGTTGAGGTCAGGACTGACTGGGCCACTCCAGAAGGCGTATCTTGTAATGTTCAAGCCATTCTATTGTTGATTTAGTTCTGTGTTTTGTGTTGCTGTCCTGTTGCATCACCTAACTTCTGTTTATCTTCAATTGGCGGACAGATAGCCTAACATTCTCCTGCAGAATGTCTTGATAAACTTGGGAATTCATTTTTCTTTTGTCGATGAAGGCAAGCTGTCCAGGCCCTGAGGCAGCAAAGCAGCCCCAAACCATTATGCTCCCTCCACCATACTTTACAGTTGGGATGAGGTTATGATGTTGGTGTGCTGTGCCTTTTTTTCTGTACACATAGTGTTGTGTGTTCCTTCCAAACAACACAACTTTAGTTTCATCTGTCCACAGAATATTTTGCTAGTAGCGCTGTGGAACAACCAGGTGCTCTTTTGCGAACTTCAGACATGCAGCAATGTTTTTTTTTTGGACAGCAGTGGCTTGTCCTGTGGTGTCCTCCCATGAACACCATTCTTGCTTAGTGTTTTACGTATTGTCGACTCGTCAACAGAGATGTTAGCATCTTCCAGAGATTTCTGTAAATCTTTAGCTGACAATCTAGGATTCTTATTAATCTCATTGAGCATGGACAGCCACTCCTAGGGAGAGTAGCAACAGTGCTGAAATTTCTCCATTTATAGACAATTTGTCTTACTGTGGATATACTTTTGTAACCCTTTCCAGCTTCATGCAAGGCAACAATTAGGTCTTCTGAGATCTCGTTTGTTCGAGGTATGGTTCACATCAGGCAATGCTTCTTGTGAATAGCAAACTCACATTTTGTGAGTTTTTTTGTTATGGGCCAGGGAAGCTCTAACCAACCTCGTCTCATTGATTCGACTCCAGGTTAGTTGACTCCTGACTCCAATTTGCTTTTGGAAAAGTCATTAGCCTAGGGGTTCACATACTTTTTCCAACCTACACTGTGAATGTTTTTAAATGATGTATTCAGTATAGACAAGAAAAATACAATTTGTAATTAGTTTAAGTACACTGTTTGTCTATTGTTGTACCTTAGATGAAGATCAGATCAAATTTCATGTCAAATTTATGCAGAAATCCAGGTAATTCCAAAGGGTTCACATACTTTTTCTTGCCACTGTAGATCTATAAAAAGGCGGGTTTGATGCTCATAGTGTATGGCACAGTCACACACACACATACAGTACTTAAAATAGCCATCTTCCTGGGAAAACAAATCACCTTAAAAGCACCTTGGCCAAACTGTAATTAGTCATGCTTTCCATACCCAGAGAGAAAGAGGAAATAGCCACACGTATACTTCCTCTTTCATCTCAGCTTTTCCCCTTTTATAATGTTGGCATTACCTAAAAGTTATCTAACGAAAAGCTACACGGTATGTTTGGTCTTTAGGCTTAACCTCAGTAAATAATTGTGTGGAAATAACAAATAATGCAAGCAATTACTTTAGGCCAGGTCATCCCTGATACAAGACAAGGAAGAAGAATTAGCTTTGGTGATCATTTCCTCTTAGCCAGTTATTATTAGGGTCGTTTCTATGTAAAAGAACCTATGAGCACCAACGTGAAGTTCATAGGAGTATGTCAAATGAAAGCGAGGAGTCTGTATTTTTGAGAAATGAAAGCGTTTAATGCATTGTTTGGTCGTGTGTGGCTTAGTTGTAGAGCATGGTGCTTGCAATGCCAAGGTTGTGGGTTTGATTCCCACAGGAGCCTAGTATGAAAAAAGTAAAATATGTATACATTTTTCCAACATTTTCTTTCGGAAATATTAGGAATAAGCAAAGGCTTTGATTTCTGGACAAACAGGTGTAAAAGGGGTCTAAACATATTCTAGAAAGTTTTTAAAAGGTATAGCCAGAAGATGACTGGCCACCCCTCAGAGTCTGGTTCCTCTCTAGGTTTCTTCTTAGGTTCCAGCCTTTCTAGATAGTTTATCCTAGCCACTGTGCTTCTACATCTGCATTGCTTGTTCTCTGGGTTTTTAGGCTCGGTTTCTGTATAAGCACTTTTGTGACAACTGCTGATGTAAAAGGGGCTTTATAAATAAATGTGCCTGATGCCAACTAATATTAACACTTATATTTTGTTTTGGAGAAATTATTTTTGTGGTGTGTGACAATAGGGAGGACCCTGCAAGCTAGTCTATTCCCTATAATGTAAACTCCAAACAAAATAACTTCAAATTAAACCAAATTGTTTGCACTCACGACTACTGGTTTCAATGTCATTTTCAGCCAATATACAAGCAAATACTTCCTGAATTTATTGTTACAAATCAGCTTGCAAGGTTGCTAGCCAAGGAGGATCATGTTGTTAACATCACAGCTCATAATTGGTGGATGGTAGCTCACATCTGCCATCACTCGGTCTGCCTGGCTAGTAGGTAACGTTACACAGTCAGAGGAGAATAATTATAAAGACATACTAGGACAAAATAAACGTGACACAGTGTGTAAATGATAACACATTAGTTCAGGAATTGAAGATATTCTGCAAGTGAATTCTGCAATTAAACAATTAACTATGCAAATAAGCAAGAAGATTTTATTTTAACATTTAAACTAACATTTAAACGTATTTAAACTAACACACTCCCAAATCTTCTGGCATAAGAACAGTCCCAAAATAAAAGGTTGAGTCTCTGGGTCACAACCACAAAATACACATTTGTTATCAATAGCTATTTTGAATCTGTGTGTAATAAAGGTCTTTATAGGGGTGCTTGACTGCTGTTGTTAGTATAGAACGCTTGAATCAACCCTTAAAGAGATGGGTGGTGCTGAAGCTTAAGAGGGTGTGAAAGATGCTGAATGGGTGTAGACAAAGAAGGGCTCTCCAGTAGTAGTACCAAAACAGTCAAAGGCCATTTTCTCAAAAGTGTGTTTACAAGTTTATCAAATGTCAAAGCTAAATTACTTACCCAATGTTCCTCAACTGTAGTGTATGATATACGATTTTGTAGCTCTGAGTCGCTACTTTTATCCAATATAAAAATCACAACTTCTGATGTTGCTACATAAGACTGATTTAAGCCAGTCGGTCACATATTCTCTTTTACAGCAACGACCTGGGGAAGAATTATAGGGGGGAGGAGAGGGGATGAATGAGCCAATTCGAAGCTGGAGATGATTAGGTGGCCGTGATGGTATGAGGGCCAGATTGGGAATTTAGCCAGGACACCAGGGTTAACACCCCTACTCTTGCGATAAGTGCCATGGGCTCTTTAGTGAACACAGAGAGTCAGGACCAGTTTAACACTCAGAGAGCCGGAATTCCATAACTACTAAAATGGCCATGATGGTCATTCTGACCTGTTGATATTTAAAATATATAAATATTCCATAATAAATGTCTAAATTAATGCATTTCTTATGTTAAAATAGGTAATAACAAACCTCAGGATGCAGATTGAAATCAGTATTGATTGATCCATAAGGGCGTATACTGTTAATACTGAAATGTATTTTCTGCCTGTAAGACAACTACACCTAAACTATATTGAAACTAATAATAACTAAATGTGGCCTAAAGCCAAGATTAAATTGACAATAGTCTGATGGGTGACAATATTATTAGTTGCCGACTAGAGAATGAAGAGACTGATGACCTGCGCAGCATGCATTGAAGCTTACCAAATTTCACTTCTTCCATGTAATCATACTATACTATATCCTATCAGAAAGAGCAGATTCCAATGTTTCTAAATAACCTATTTTTGCTAAACAACTGTACAAATTGCGCGGATGGTCTCTGTTTGAAAATATCACTTTTTCTTAGAATAACCACAGCTCCATGCATTACTTGAGTAGGCTACTGGTGACAATCAGCCATTTGGGATAATCCATTATATTCTTACTGTAAAATATGTGTGTTGACTATGGTCGGGCAGGGCCTGTGATGACTGCTAAAGGAACAAGTTGATTTCATTTGCATGGGGCAGCCATAGTCTTGGCTATTAAGCACAGATAAATAACACAAAGTGCTATTTCTCTTCTTTTCAAATAAATGGCCTTGAATCATGTTTTTTTTAATTTTTAAACGAACTTCCTCAATATTAAATGGATTAAATATTAATGGATTTATTTGTGATTGTGCATATTAACACTAGAAATGCAGCGATAATGTCTCAAATGAATTTCAATGTTTAATTACTCTGTTATTTTTAAAGTCATGTCCCCTTCATCCTTGACTTTTCCCAAATACGTCTATATAAACACACTGTTATTGTTAGAATCTTAATATCACAAACAGAACTGGATTTCTAACCAATATTAGGAAGGCCTACTCCGCTCCTTCGCCGATAGGTGAATGTGCCGTGCCCATTTGATAATCACCCCGATTAATTGCCTCAACTGAACCTAACCTATACCTAAAACTAATTTCTCACATTTAACAGATTAAATAAAATAAGAATAATATTATGGGTGAGTTGATGAGTGAAGGGAAGCGAACCATGCATAGTTATGTAACCACCAATTGAAAAATGAAGAACAGGGCGATCCATTCTATTGTATTGATCTATTCTAAATATAATCTCAAAACGGTGTACCCTATATATCAGTCCAGCAAATCCAAGCAGTTTTATTAGTCTACACTAGGCCTACTTGGAGTAGGCTACACACTGGGTTCGGGAGTAATGGATTACACTGTAATTCGTTCCGTTATCAGCAAAAATATTGTGGTCTGATTTACAGATACTTTTGAAAAACTAGATGATTAATTCAAGGATTACTTTTAAAATCATAACGGGTGTTTCGGAAAAATAATCTTTGACACTTCTCGGTTTTTCAATGACATTCAAATCATCATTGAAAAAAGGCGCACGTTTAAGTTTGTTCAATGCTGTCATTGTTTGTAAACAACAGGTGTAGATTAACGGTGAAATGCTTACTTACGGGCCGTTCCCAATAATGCAGAGAGAAATATTAGAAAAGTAAAAGACGTAATGATAAAAGTAATAATAGATACACAATGAGTAACGATAACTTGACTGTATACACGGGGTACAAGTACTGAATCGATGTGCAGGGGTATGGGGTAATTGAGGTAGATGTGTACATATAATATGTACAAAAAAGTTAGTGCAAAAGGGGTCAATGCAGATAACCAAATAGCTAACTGGCCTAACTATTTAACTACCTATTTAGCAGTCTTACAGCTTGGCGGTCATTTTGGTTCCATACTTGGTGCATCAGTACCGCTTGCCATGCGGTAGCAGAGAGAACTGTTTATGACTAGGGTGGCTGGCGTCTTTGACCATTTTTAGGGCCTTTCTCTGACACTACCAGGTATAGAGATCCTAGATGGTAGGGAGCTCAGCCCCAGTGATGTACTAGGCCCTAGGGCTGTTGTGATGACCGGATTACCGCCACACCGGTGGTCACGAGTCACGAAGGCAGTCAAATTCCATATGACCGTTTAGTCATGGAAATTGGGCTTCTCCAAGCTCTGATGCTGCTAGTCATTGCTAGCCTACCAAACTTGCTAACTGACTGGTACTCAGCACTCTATTGTCCCTCTAATCACTCTGACATCAATGCAAATGTATTCTAAATTCGAATCAAACTTATCATGAGAGCCCATGAGCTCATGTTGCGCAACATTTCAATAGGCTATGCAAATGCCAGAGAGAACCAAGTGACGTCCTCTACTGAAAAGAGGAGGATTAGCTTTCTATAGGCTAGGCCTACTATATTTATTTCTCAAATTTCCTAATATTAAGCGGACAGGCTATATTCCTGTTGTAAATATAAGCAATCTGGCTTGGTATGAAAATAAACCACGGGGTCAACCGTTCTCCATTCGCTATTTATGTGCCTAGATTACATGTTTTGATACAGTTGCATGATAATGGTCCATTCTAAATCAAAACAAATTTCACACATGCAGTACCAGTCAAAAGTTTGGACACACCTACTCATTAAAGGGTTTTTCTTTATTTTTTACTGTTTTCTACATTGTAGAATAATAGTGAAGACATCAAAACTATGAAATAACACATACGGAATCATGTAAAAACCCTTGAATGAGTAGCTGTGTCCAAACTTTTGACTGGTACTGTACATGATTTAGTATATGTGAAGACGAGATTAAATCAAGAATAGTCTGATGGGTGCACACCTCATGTAGCCTAGCCCATAGACCAAATGTTTTTAATAAGGTTTGTAATCACAACTAAATTGGCCAAATAAGCAGTGCGTGAGTTTCAAGTTCGGGAGCTTTATAATAAAAGTGTTACAATATGAACCTCGGAACTGGATAAGGACACGCGCAGTTGCATCCCCACTTCCGTCTTCACTTGCAGCCTGTGAGAAAGACCATCATTAGAGTTGCATCATGCAGCCTTTACATGCAGCCTTACAGTGTATTAAAAATCGAAAAATATAGCCCAACGTTTGTAGAACAACTAAAGGAACATTAACTCTAAATTAAGCCTATAGGAATACCTATTTCTTTGTCAACAGCTCAACACAGAATAGCTGCATGTGCACACTCCATCAGAAATCATTAGGGGAAAATATCCTTTCCATTTTATTCAGCTTTGTTCAATTGTATTCTTCATATTATAAATTAATGCCATGGAATTCTAAGCAAATCTTGTCTGCTAAATGAATTAGTGTATCCCACAGCCATTTGGCATAGCCAGATCAGGACGTAACATAAGGACGACTCAGAGTATGCTATTCTGTTCTTCTGAAATAGACTACATTTTCTTCATAGCATGCTTCTTTAGACCGGTCTAATGTAAATAAAAGGTCTGCATCAGTGGCTTGTAGGCTATGAGTGGACGCCAGGAGATGCTAAATAGGTTTATGTTAATTAACGGTCAATTACCGTGAGATTGACAGTTATTTGCTTGACAATCACTGGCTAACGAAATTTCGTGACCGCCACAGCCCTAGTCTGGTACGGTCGGTAATCTCAACGTCCACCGATGTACGGTCTAGACCAGTCTTGATTTGACATAAACATGAATGTTCAGATTTGGTCCAGTCCGGCGTCTAGTGTGGAGAGTATAGTACAGTAAAATAGAGTAGAGTACAGTTTACCTATTAAGGATACATCACTATGAATGACACACACATCCATATTTATGCATTTCTGTGTAGAACTGATCAGGGATCCATGATTAAATTCTGTTAATGCTATTCTGTTACCGGGTGTAAATCAACTTCACTTACTGTAGTTCAATAATCAAAAGGTGTCATGTCATAGCTGACGGACCAATCTTTCTGCAGACATCTTTGAATCTTAATTCAGAGTTTTTAGAAAACGTGGTCACTAAAAAACCGAAGGAGATTTTACTGAAACTTTGCATCTGCACAGTTCATCCAGTAAATGTTTATATTCTGTGTACATTTTTAAATATTGTCCTTGTGAATAGAGTTGTATGGTTTGTTAAACTTTTAAATCAATGTTTTTTGTTTGGGATACATTTCTAAGTTAAATATCTTAGTCTGAATGCAATTCCGTTACTGTGGAATTACTGTTTGTTTGTTTGAAGTCATTCAGTGCAAGTAAAATATGTCAGTCTACTTTTTAATGTAATTTTTAAAAATTGATTTCTCTCACAAATTATGATTTCGTTGTTGTATTGTGAGAGGTGGATCAGCGGTCTGTGGTGGATGTGCAGCACATAAACGGCAGCAGGTAGCCTAGCGTTGGGCCAGTAACCACAAGGCTGCAAGTTCGAATCCCCGAGCCGACTAGCTAAAATCTGCCAATCTGCCCTTGAGCAAGGCATTTAACTCTGGCTGTGGCCCCACACTCCACGCACTTGTACAGGTTACACACTTGTACATGTGTGATGCAGAACAAATATAAGCACCCCCTATTTGACCTTTTAAAGACAGCGTGCCAATATAAGTAAATTAAGCAAAGCAGGGAGCCATTATCAAAAGAGCCGTCCAGTGCACTTCTGCAATCGTGTCCAGTTGCGCTTACTGATGCAGAAAGGCAGATTAGATAAAGGTTGAGTCAGCAGTTTG
The DNA here is from genome assembly GCF_013265735.2 of Oncorhynchus mykiss. Taxonomy (NCBI): domain Eukaryota; kingdom Metazoa; phylum Chordata; class Actinopteri; order Salmoniformes; family Salmonidae; genus Oncorhynchus; species Oncorhynchus mykiss. Next base: position 37,214,351 of record NC_048573.1, read on the forward strand.
AGCCCTGTGGTGGTGTGCTCCCTTCTGTCTTGTCCTGTACTGTTCTGTCCTCCCTTACCCTGACTCTCTAAGGAAGTAGAGAGTCTCCTGACCGGCTTGGACCTAGCCAGGGCAGAGGAGAGGAAGCTGAGAGAGTGCGGGCGCAAAGGTGTGCGGGCGCAAGGGTGTGCGCGAGCGAGAGTAAGACAGAGAAAAAGAGAGTGTGAGAGAGAGTAGTGATAGGGAGATGAGGTTTCAAGGAAGCAGCTGGATTGAAATCTTCCCCATGCCACAGGAGATTTGGACTCTTAATGAGAAGGGATAGGGCGGCCACCAATCAGGGAGCCTGTAAAGGTCGTCATGTAGAATGATAGCTCCAACGGGATCTGGCACTTCATCAATTATTGAATTGGGTGCTGGAATGCACCTCTGCAGCTGTTGTAAGGCCTAATGCAGAAGGAAAGAGTGTAAATCGCATTCTGTAGTAAAGTGCCAGCCCGATCACCATACTCCTAAAACCATGATAGATTCGGCTTCCGTTCCAAACCTTCCTGTGATGAATGTTGCCTGTTATAGAACAATGTTTACACTGCAAACATAAAGATTAATCCTCATGCTTTCTGTCCCCATTTCCAACTTTTGTGTATACATTAGAGATTTGTCTTTATTTGGCTGCATGTTATGGTGGCCATAGTTCAGGCACTATTGACATGGATAAAAGTTCACTCTTGTAAATATGCTTCATAATTATTTTGTGCTATGGATTACATTTATTGTCATAAATGCAGTGTTAAAAACGTAAATCTGTATCATCAGAGGTGCGTACATTTCACCACTGTCTCTGGAAGAGGTCTATTAACTGACAATTGTATTATTGGAGTTATTCCAAAGCACTTGCGTATTGTTTCTATAGTCTCGAGGCCTGTAAAATTGTCAGCTACCCCTTCACCCAGACAAGTATATAAAGCAATATAATTCAATTAGAATATAAATGGATGATGTTGTGACACACAATACAAAGTACTGCACTTTCCATCGCTCGTCCATTAAATGTGCCATTCTGGCAGACTTTCTTAAGTGTCCTTGTTATTGCCTAGGCCTTGTCTGCAGCCTTCCCTTTGAAATGGTTTTAGAGCATTACGTTAAGTGACCTGTCTCGGTGAGAAAGGAGCTATCCAGGGTTCTGACCACTCCAACAGCCCAGCCTCTGTCTGTCTGAAGAGAGACCGACTTAGTTTGTTCTCACCTCTGAGCCTGTCAGACACGATTGGGGTCTCTAGGAAATGGCATTTCTCATAGGGATGGGCATTTGAAATGATTTCAATATTCGAATAATATATTTTTTGGGATATCTAGGTGGTAGAAATACATGTTTTAAAGAAAATATACAGTACCAGTCAAAAGTTTAGACACAACTACTATTCAAGGGTTATTCTTTATTTGTCCAATTTTCTACATTGTAGAATATTAGTGAAGACATAACTAGGACATAACACTTATGTAGTAACCAAAAAGTGTTAAATCTAAATATATTTTTGATTCTTAAAAGTAGCCACCGTTTGCCTTGATGGCGGCTTTGCACACTCTTGGAATTATCTCAACCAGCTTCACCTGGAATGCTTTTCCATAGTCTTGAAGGAGTTCCCACATATGCTGAGCACTTGTTGGCTGCTTTTCCTTCACTCTGCTGTCCAACTCATCATAAACCATTTAAATTGGGTTGAGGTCGGGTGATTGTGGAGGCCAGGTCATTGATGCAGCACTCCATCACTCTCTTTCTTGGTAAATAGCCCTTACACAGTCTGGAGGTGTGTTGGGTCATTCTCCCGTTGAAAAAGAAATGATAGTCCCACTAAGCGCAAACCAGATGGGATGGCGTATCACTGCAGAATGCTGTGGTAGCCATGCTGGTTAAGTGTGTCCTGAATTCTAAATAAATCACTGACATTGTCACCAGCAAAGCACCATCACACATCCTCCTCCATGCTTTACAGTGGGAACCACACATGCGGCGATCCATTCACCTACTCTGCGTCTCACAAAGACACAGCGATTGGAACCAAAAATCGTAAAATTTGGACAGACATAAGGACAGATTTCCACCAGTCTAATGTCTATTGCTTGTGTTTCTTGGCCCAATCAAGTCTCTTCTTCTTATTGGTGTCCTTTACTAGTGGTTTCTTTGCAGCAATTTGACCATGAAGGCCTGATTTACGCAGTCTCCTCTGAACAGTTGATGTTGAGATGTGTTTGTTACTTGAACTCTGAGGCATATTTGGGCTGAAATTTCTGCGGCTGGTAATTCTAATGAACTTTTCCTCTGCAGCAGAGGTAACTATGGGTCTTCCTTTCCTGTGGTGGTCCTCATGAGAGCCAGTTTCATCATAGCGACTGCACTTGAAGAAACTTTCAAAGTTCTTAATTTTCCGAATTGACTGACCTTCATGTCTTAAAATAATGGACTGTAATTTCTCTTTGCTTATTTGAGCCCTCTTGCCATAATATGGACTTGAGCCCTTTTTGGTAAAAGATATCTTCTATATACCATCCCTACCTTGTCACAACACAACTGATTGGCTCAAACGCATTGAGAAGGAAATTCCACATGTTAATTTTTAACAAGACACACCTGTTAATTTAAATAGAGATTTGCATGGTGAGTGAGTGACTTGTTTCAGCAGATGGGTGGGGGAGGGGCAAGAGGAGCAGGGGACCGTGTGGCATGCAGGGGAGGAGAGAGAAAGTAGTCAATCCAACTTGCTCTAGTTAACCTATGGTGGCAACAAGTTTGTCTATCTATCATACCATCTGATTAAGAAGCTAGCTACAGTAGCCAGCTAGCTAGCTAAAGTAGCAAGGCTAATTGAAGCTACTGTATTTTACTGTGCTTCCCTCCAATTGCTACAACAACTCCATTCACATGAAACAACAGCCTATCTGTTGGTTGATCATTGTAGCCTACTGCTCATTTAGCCAATTTATTACATCATTTTAATTCCCTTTTGCATTGATTAATAATCTCCCACTTCTCCCCGGGTTTGGCCTTGGGGCTTTCCTTGGCCTATCGCGCTTTAGCGAATCCTTGTGGCGGGCCGGGCGCCTGCATGTTGACTTCAGTCGTCAGTTGAACGGTGTTTCCGCCAACACATTGGTGCGGTTGACTTCCGGGTTAAGCGAGCAGGTGTTAAGAAGCAGCACGGCTTGGCGGGTCATGTTTCGGAGGATGCATGACTCAATCTTTGCCTCTTCCGAGCCCGTTGGGGAGTTGCAGTGATGAGACAAGATCGTAACTATCACGAAATTGGGGAGAAAAGGTGGGTACATTCTGACTGTATAGCACCACTTTGATTGACCAAACGTCTTTTTAAAGGGGCACACTCGTAAAAAATGTCAGAACTGTTTAGAATATAAACGTGTATCCTTGTAGGCTATGTTGCAATGTCACTGATAATTGCATTTAATTTTAGAAAAAGCCTGAAAAAAACCTCCCAAGTATTCGAATAGTACTAACGTCCATAAGGATATTGAAATATGAGAATAACCGTGTCCATCCCTAATTTCTCATTCCACAAGGTATTTAGGGGTTCATAGTTCAATGGGACCTCTTGGTTATTCAGTGATGTCTGCATGCCTATCATGCTGTACAGGTTAAGTATGAACACAAATCACTATTACAATAAATGGCAATGCATGGGAGTTTTGCTATGTGTGTCAATGAATCTCAGCACATCATATTGACCCAATGTCACTGCTCTGCTCCGGTCGAACAGGTTCAATGGTGAATGTGATGGGGATTTGCCCTAATGCAGTGGTTCCCAAACTTTTTATAGTCCCGTACCCCTTCAAACATTCAACCTCCAGCAGCGTACCCCCTCTAGCACCAGGGTCAGCGCACTCTCAAATGTTGTTTTTTGTTGCCGTCATTGTAAGCCTGCCACACACGCTATACGATACATTTGATAAACATAAGAATGACTGAGTTTTTGTCACAGCCCGGATCGTGGGAAGTAATAATAATAAGCAATCATTTTGCTCTTTATTTAACCATCTTACATATAAAACCTTATTTGTTAATCGAAAATTGTGAATAACTCACCAAAGGTTATTGAGACGGGTGTGCTTGAAAGGATGCTCAAAACTCTGCAGTGTTGGGTTGTATTAGAGAGAATCTCTGTCTTAAATAATTTTCCACACACAGTCTGTGCCTATATTTAGTTTTCATGCTAGTGAGTGCCGAAAATCCACTCTCACATAGGTACGTGGTTGCAAAGGGCATCAGTGCCTTTTTTTGCCAAGGCAGGATACTCTGAGCGCAGCCCAATCCAGACATTTGGCAGTGGCTTCTGATTTAAATGACATTTTCACAGAACCGCTTGTTGAAGTTTCGATGAGGCTCTCTTGTTCAGATATTTGTAAGTGGACTGGAGACAGGGCATGAAAGGGATAACGAATCCAGTTGTTGTGTCGTCCGTTTGCGCACCCAGCTCACTCAGGTGCTTCGCTATATCACATTTGACATGGTCCGTAAGCTTCAGTTCATTTGCACACAGAAAATCATACAATGATGGAAAGACCTGTGTGTTGTCCTTGCAGACAGAGAAGAGCTCCAACTTCTTAATCATAGCCTCAATTTTATCCCTACATTGAATATAGTTGCGTAGAGTCCCTGTAATCCTAGATTCAGATCATTCAGGCGAGAAAAAACATCACCCAGATAGGCCGGTCGTGTGAGAAACTCATCATCGTGTAAGCGGTCAGACAAGTGAAAATGATGGTCAGTGAAGAAAACTTTAAGCTTGTCTCTCAATTTAAAAAACCGTGTCAATACTTTGCCCCTTGATAACCAGTGCACTTCTGTATGTTGTAAAAGCGTTACATGGTTGCTGCCCATACCATTGCGTAGTGCAGAAAATACACGAGTTCAGGGGCCTTGCTTAAACAAAGTTAAATGTCTTTCAAGCTGTCAGGCATTCCCTTGGTAGCAAGAGCCTCTCGGTGGATGCTGCAGTGTACCCAAGTGGTGTCAGGAGCAACTGCTTGAACGCGTGTTACCACTCCACTATGTCTCCCTGTCATGGCTTTTGCGTCATCAGTACAGATACCAACACATCTTAACCACCAAAGTCCATTTGATGTCACAAAGCTGTCCAGTACCTTCCAGTGGTTTGCAGAAGGGGATGTCTTCCTTAATTGACCCCCCTTAAACATAACGGACATATACCAGGAGCTGTGCCAGGCCCGCCATGTCTGTTGACTCATCCAGCTGTAACGCATAGAATTCACTGGCTTGTATGCAAAGCAGTGATTGTTTCAAAACATCTCCTGCCATGTCACTGATGTATCGTGAAACAGTGTTGTTTGATGAAGACATTGTCTGTTGTTTTTTAGGCCTTTTCCCACCAGCATTGTCCCAGCCATATCCGCGGCAGCAGGAAGACTTAAGTCCTCCACAATAGCATGGGGCTTGCCTGTCCTAGCCACTCGGTAGCTCATCATATAAGACACTTCTAGCCACTTCTTATTAATGGTATCTGTTGCTTTTATACATGTCTTATTACTCGAAAGTCGTCTTAATTCTCGCTCCAAAAACTCCCTTGGCTTATTTTTCAAATTGTCATGTTTTATTTCTAAATGTCTACGCAAGGTTTCATCGAGTTCTGAGATACTACTTTTGCACATATAACACACTGTGGCTGAGGAAAAGCACTACTCCCAATATAAGTGAACCCCAAATCAATGTAGTTCTCATCATATTTGCTCCTCTTCAATGGTCCAACATCACTGTCTGTTATTCGGTGCTTTCCCGGGTAAGGGGGTAGTAGCTCTTCGGCTTCATCAGATTCACAACTGTCCATGCTAGCTGGGCTAACAACAAATGTATAATTACTGATGCTAGCATTGGTTGTGCTCGTAGAAACAGAACAACTTGTGTCATCGACAGGTGCAGTTGTAGTACTGCTGGTAGTAGCAGTACTACCAGTAGAGCTGGTATGTGTCTCTATGGACGCGGGCCTTACTAAATGGAGTTTGACAATGTGAAGAAAAATACATATATATTTAAAATATATACATATCTATATATATATATTAAAAAATATATATATATGTCATACACACACACACACACATACATACATACATACATACATACATACATACATACATACATACATACATACATACATACATACAGTGCCTTACGAAAGTATTTGGCCCCCTTGAACTTTGCGACCTTTTGCCACATTTCAGGCTTCAAACATAAAGATATAAAACTGTATTTTTTTGTGAAGAATCAACAACAAGTGGGACACAATCATGAAGGGGAACGACATTTATTGGATATTTCAAACTTTTTTAACAAATCAAAAACTGAAAAATTGGGCGTGCAAAATTATTCAGCCCCCTTAAGTTAATACTTTGTAGCGCCACCTTTTGCTGCGATTACAGCTGTAAGTCGCTTGGGGTATGTCTCTATCAGTTTTGCACATCGAGAGACTGACATTTTTTCCCATTCCTCCTTGCAAAACAGCTCGAGCTCAGTGAGGTTGGATGGAGAGCATTTGTGAACAGCAGTTTTCAGTTCTTTCCACAGATTCTCGATTGGATTCAGGTCTGGACTTTGACTTGGCCATTCTAACACCTGGATATGTTTATTTTTGAACCATTCCATTGTAGATTTTGCTTTATGTTTTGGATCATTGTCTTGTTGGAAGACAAATCTCCGTCCCAGTCTCAGGTCTTTTGCAGACTCCATCAGGTTTTCTTCCAGAATGGTCCTGTATTTGGCTCCATCCATCTTCCCATCAATTTTAACCATCTTCCCTGTCCCTGCTGAAGAAAAGCAGGCCCAAACCATGATGCTGCCACCACCATGTTTGACAGTGGGGATGGTGTGTTCAGCTGTGTTGCTTTTACGCCAAACATAACGTTTTGCATTGTTGCCAAAAAGTTCAATTTTGGTTTCATCTGACCAGAGCACCTTCTTCCACATGTTTGGTGTGTCTCCCAGGTGGCTTGTGGCAAACTTTAAACAACACTTTTTATGGATATCTTTAAGAAATGGCTTTCTTCTTGCCACTCTTCCATAAAGGCCAGATTTGTGCAATATACGACTGATTGTTGTCCTATGGACAGTCTCCCACCTCAGCTGTAGATCTCTGCAGTTCATCCAGAGTGATCATGGGCCTCTTGGCTGCATCTCTGATCAGTCTTCTCCTTGTATGAGCTGAAAGTTTAGAGGGACGGCCAGGTCTTGGTAGATTTGCAGTGGTCTGATACTCCTTCCATTTCAATATTATCGCTTGCACAGTGCTCCTTGGGATGTTTAAAGCTTGGGAAATCTTTTTGTATCCAAATCCGACTTTAAACTTCTTCACAACAGTATCTCGGGCCTGCCTGGTGTGTTCCTTGTTCTTCATGATGCTCTCTGCGCTTTTAACGGACCTCTGAGACTATCACAGTGCAGGTGCATTTATATGGAGACTTGATTACACACAGGTGGATTGTATTTATCATCATTAGTCATTTAGGTCAACATTGGATCATTCAGAGATCCTCACTGAACTTCTGGAGAGAGTTTGCTGCACTGAAAGTAAAGGGGCTGAATAATTTTGCACGCCCAATTTTTCAGTTTTTGATTTGTTAAAAAAGTTTGAAATATCCAATAAATGTCGTTCCACTTCATGATTGTGTCCCACTTCTTGTTGATTCTTCACAAAAAAATACAGTTTTATATCTTTATGTTTGAAGCCTGAAATGTGGCAGAAGTTCGCAAAGTTCAAGGGGGACGAATACTTTCGCAAGGCACTGTATTGCTTCAATATTTGCACATAATTGTCCTACCTCATGATGCCATCTATTTTGTGAAGTGCACCAGTCCCTCCTGCAGCAAAACACCCCCACAACATGATGCTGCCACCCCTGTGCTTCACGGTGGCAACGGTGTTCTTTGGCTTGCAAGCCTCCACCTTTTTTCTCCAAACATAACGATGGTCATTATGGCCAAACAGTTCTATTTTTGTTTCATCAGACCAGAGGACATTTCTCCAAGAAGTGCGATCTTTGTCTCCATGTGCAGTTGCAAAACCGTAGTCTGGGTTTTTTATGGTGGTTTTGGAGCAGTGGCTTCTTCCTTGCTGAGCGGCCTTTCAGGTTATGTCGATATAGGACTTGTGGATATAGATACTTTTGTACCCGTTTCCTCCAGCATCTTCACAATGTCCTTTGCTGTTGTTCTGGGATTAAATTGCACTTTTCATACCAGAGTACGTTCATCTCTAGGAGACAGAACGCGTCTCCTTCCTGAGCGGTATGATGGCTGCGTGGTGTTTATACTTGCATACTATTGTTTGTACTGATGAACGTGGTACCTTCAGGCTTTTGGAAAATTGCTCCCAAGTATGAACCAGACTTGTGGCGATCCACAATTATTTTTTTCTGCGGTCTTGGCTAATTTATTTTGTTTTTCCCATGATGTCAAGCAAAGAGTTTGAAGGTAGGTATTGAAATACATACATCCACAGGTACACCTCCAATTGACTCAAATGATGTCAATTAGGCTAATTAGGCTATCAGAAGCTTCTAAAGCCATGAATTTTCCAAGCTGTTTAAAGGCACAGTCAACTTAGTGTATGTAATCTTCTGACCCACTGGATTTGTGAGACAATTAATTATATATGAAATAATCTGTCTGTAAACAATTGTTGAAAAATTACTTGCCAAAACTATAGTTTGTTAACAAGACATTTGTGGAGTGTTTGAAAAATGAGTTTGTGACACCAAGTGTATGTAAACTTCCGACTTCAACTGTGTATATATGTATGTGTATATATAATTTTAAATGTGAATCACATTTTTATTTGGCGTACCCCCGACGGCATTGCCCATAACCCTGTGGATGGGAATATCTGCCCTAATGAGTTCACTGGACCATTTTTGTTAGCTGAAGTTTGGTCTTAATCCGATTTTAAAGTGATTGGGTGAAGCCTGCTACTCAGGTGCTGACAACAACAGCGAGGGAAGGCACCAGCAGCACTATATGCCAGCAGTCATATCCCATTTTTGTCTGTGCTAGTTTCTCTAGTGTGCGATCTGACTGTTTGGCTGATGATAAAACAAATACACAAAGAGAGACCCATATAGAAGTTGAAGTACTTTTCTCTATCTCTTCCTTGATCTGATATCTATGGAACAGAGCAGATGCTAAGTTGAGAGAGTACTCTGCTGTTCCTCTGTTGCCTATGTACTCTGAGGAGAGGGAAATGGGAGAAAGAGAGAGTGAAAGGGAGGTGAGGTAGCCATGTGGGATGGTATAGCGTTGAGAGGTAGCCAGCAGCGAATCTTCAGCCCCAGAGAGAATCCAGATGGTACTGTTGAAAACAACAGTAAAGATCTAAATGTCCAAAGGACCATTATCCACTCTGTCAACAATTCAACTTGCTGCAGTCAGACACTTCAGATGGTGTTTTCTTTCTGCAGCTCAGCTCAACTTTCAAAAATGACTGTGGCGGGGGAGGGTTGACTAACTTTATTTTTGGAGCTTTGGGGAGAGTTGTGCATTTTTTTCCCCTGCTTTTCATTCCCTGTTTTGCAGGTATTACTATAATTTCTTCTGTTCTTGCCACATTTCCTCATCTGCTTGCATGCACCCCTATCAAGGTGTTTCAGTACTTCCCTTATGTGCTATGCTTTTCTGCACATTTACTATGCCACAGGTCAATATATATGTCTACCAGCCGGTCTATCATGCGTTCTATCCACCATTCATAGTGACCATAGTGGTAGGTGCATCGTTTGTCCAGATCTGCAATTGGCTAACTAGCAATTATACCACACATAAAATAATTCAAAGCTGCACCAATTTTCAATATAAATCCATAAGGACAAAGAGGAATAGCTGATAGGCTGTGCAGTGGAGAGTCCAGGTGCATCATTGTGCATGAAAGAACATTGAAGACCTTAGACACGCAGCTCAAAACATTCCCCTATTGATCTTGTTTAGGGACAATAAAATTATCCTACCTAAAGTAGTCTACAACATCACAATGCAATGAATAATTGCATTATTGTTTTCAAGTCAGTACAAAACTCTACTGCAGTGAAAATGTGAATAACTGCACAAAAGCACTGTGATTTTAACTTTTCCTTCCATTTGGATCCATTATAGGTCTACTCTACTCTTGACAGTTTATAAGGTCTAGAAAGGCACAGTAGCAAGCCAATCTGTATTTTTACTTCTGATACTGAGACACGCTGTCTGTTGCAGATCATAATTTTTCCAAGCTTAATGCGCGCTCTGCCTCCTCTCTGATCCGAGCGGCTATTCCTCCCGCACCTACAACCTAACTAGGGCTGTCCCTGACAAAGAAAAAATGGTCTCTTCTTTAGACCAATCGATTGGTTGAAATCTTTTAACTTTTATTTTTCCATATATAGACACTGTGTTTCAATCAAATCAGCTATATGCACTGAGCTTGTTTGATGCTTTAAGCGCACGGTTTATTTTAAATAATTAAGACACACAAATGAGAGGGAGTCCGACCGCAATTTATTTTATTGTGACGGGCAGGTCTCAGATTTGCTGCACTGTGTAAAAACAACATACAGCGAGCGACTGTGTGACTTGCACCCGTTGTCTCTTTCTCCTCCCTGCTGCAGCGACTACCTTAGGACATCAAGTGTTTATCACGCTGTCTGTGCTGCTGAAGCTGCAACATAATTACAGGCATTTCTGATTGAAAAATGTTGGTACCAAAATCCCTCATTTGTATAGTAAAAACATTCCCTATTCCCCCAACCCTTGCACTCTTTGGCGAATAGGGCCTGACCTAATAGTATATCATAATCACATCGATACATTTATTATAACAAATTCTGAACACCGTATCAGCAAAATGGATGCAGAGGACGTGACAAATAAACTCAAAACGGTTTAACGGTTTAATGTTTACTGGTTGCTCAGGAGGTAATGGGGAAGTCAGATGGGTGTAATACATTTGACTAGTTGTGGGAAATACTGGAGATAAAGAAAGTAAGGAGGATGCACTGCGTGCATATTAGGCTATTGCCAAACAGGTGCTGTTAGATTGCAATATCATTTTTCTGACTGTTTGGAACAACGTAAACAATACTAAATCAATTACAAGTGTGTACCAGACAGTCTGTTGTAAGCCTTTATTACGGCAAAGACTAAAAACAGTCGTATTCATTTGTGAATGCAATTTCTGAAATGGAACAGTTTTATTTATTGTTTATGTTAATTATTCAAGGGTTGCTTTGTTATTTAATACAACTAAAATGCTTGATTGCATTTCAAACCATGAATGGCTCGCATGCTGTGAGATGAAATTAAGTTACGGTATTAAGACTAAACAGGATGCGTTTTTAGGCCTACAGATCAATCAATGGTGGTTATACAAGGCTGCAATACTAAGCATACTAATGATGATGATATTAATTATTATTATAATGATGATGATCATAATAGTAATAATAACAAGAAGGAGATCAAGAAAAAGGAGGGTTTATTATTATTAATAATATTATTATTATTATTATTATTATTATTATTATTATTATTATAAATATAATTTTTATGACAATTTGGAACAGTGTAAACACAATCAATTATAAATAGCACCAGAGAGGCTTTTCTAATGACAAAAAAAAGTGTAAAGCCTTTATTACAGCATAGCAAAGATTAAAAACAGCCACATTTGTGAAATTGTTTATTTGACATGTGGTTGCATAAGGCTTGGTGCTCACGGAATCAGTAGGCTACTAAACAAATACTCAAACAGGCAACTTCAGCAGGATCCGTCTTATTCCTGTAGATACAGTATATGTGGATGATTTATAAAGCCAGGCAGATTTAACAGTTAGGCTGTTGATTATAGAGCTAATTAAGGGCTCCCGAGTGGTGCAGCAGTCTAAGACACTGCATCTCAGTGTTAGAGGCATCACTACAGACACCCTGGTTCGAATCCAGGCTGTATCACAACCAGCCGTGCTTGTGAGTCCCATAGGGCAGCGCACAATTGGCCCAGCATCGTCCGGGTTTGGCCGGTGTAGGCCGTCATTGTAAATGAGAATATGTTCTTAACTGACTTACCTAGTTAAATAAAGGTAACATTTAAAAAGTTGGTTCACTCTTTCCTCACTTTTCTTAGACAATTAAGGCAATAGCTGTTTTCTTGTCTCCTAACTCCACTGCTGCCCCTGCCGCATTGTTCTCAACACCAATATGTTGATCAACTTTGCTATATGCATATGGTCAAGGAAAAGGCGTCAATTCAACAGAGCAGTGATGTTTTAGAACCGCGGACATCGACCACTATCTGTTACAAAACACCAAAAAGTTGAATGACATTCAGAGATTGTCAAGCCAAGCCTTCGATACTGGATATAAGGTAGGGAGGGATCTATTTTCTGTTTGTTGAGATAGACTATGTCAATTGGATTGTGGTGTCCCAAAGTTGGTAATCGGTATGCAGTTATGCTTTTCTTATTGGTTGTCTGGTGCATTGGCACAGAAACCTGTTGGTGCATATATTTTATCTAATTATAAATATAGCACCAGAATGTTGAAAATCTGATTTCCCCCTAGCTGATCATTGTCTGCAGCCGGGTCTGATCATACTGTAATGAAACGGCAGATGGAGTGAGCTCAGTTCTTATTTGTGGTCGTAATCATTGGGGGGGGTGCAATTTGTTATACAGTACAAGGGGAGGTTCATGTGAAAATATTATTTGCGTTGGGGGGATTTATGACACCTCGAGATGGACTCCCCCCCCCCAGTAACTATCCATTTCAGTAAGTAACTCAAGCAATTTCCTGTCCATTCATAATTAATGAAAATGCTGAGGAAGGTACTCCGTGTGAGGAAAATGGGTAGGCGATCAGTGTGCACATAAATGTAGCTATATTGGCCCTGATGGCTGGGTTCCAGAGAACAGAGCAGTTTCCCTTAACGGTAGAGTGGCATTTGTGCAATTCCACGTTAACCGAATTACGCTTTGATTCACATTTTTCACTTTAAAATGTATGCCAAACAAAAACCATTGATTTCAAAGTTTAACAAACTATTAGTGATGGGGAAAAAAATTAGTTACACTTCGGCATATTCATTTTGATGATATTGTTTTGACAATATCGCAGTTGGTTTTGTGCTAGTCGTCTGTACCTGTACCAAAACTCCTGTATGTTTCCTTCATAGTGTCGGGGGTTCACCTTGGGGTCATGATAGTGGCTGTACCAAATGTTTGATGTATTATAATAATTGATTATGCTTATGTTGTATTAATAGAAGGGGAGGGGTTATAAGACCCCTCCCTCCTTACCTGTATAGGGTCCTAGACTACAGATTAACAATGTGTATATATATTCATTATAAAGGTTTAATATTGTTCCAGTCTTTTCCAATCTCTGCCTCTTATAAAGAAACTGTCTGAGAAATGTGTGACAGACAGAACTCTGTAGGGGAGTGTAAGAGATTAGAGACTAGTCAGACATTCCACTATAAATCAACTTGGGGAGTGGACATTTACTGCTATTTTAGATAACACTAAAACTCTTGTTTATATAGCTGTGTAGTCATGGTTTTGGTCTCATGGGTAGAATGATGTAGGCAGTGCAGAACAATTTGCAGAACTTACTCAGAAACATGCATGCTATGTTCCTGTTCTCAACTTCTGTCTGCAATTGCATTAAATGAATGATTGATTTACTTTAAAGATATTGTCTGAATGCTAATTTCACCAATGAGCAAATGATTGACAAGGAACGAACCCCAACATTAGCTTGTTCTCCATCTTCTTTTGAAATAGTGAGGCAATTTGGTTTCGGCGCTTTTTAATTTTTTTACATGACTGATCAAAACGTGTTTTCTCATGTCTCTCTTGTCCCTCTGCAGCAGACATATATGGTGAGCAATATGATTGGAACATCGAATTGCAGTAAAATCACAGTATCGAATCTCAATAATTATAGAATCGTGAGAATCGCAATACTTTATTGTATCGGCACCAAAGTATCATAATAATATCGTATCGTGAGGTCCCTGGCAATTACCCAGCCTACAAACCATATAACTCTTATGCACAAGCACTACTTTGAATAATTTACACAAATGTTCACAAAAACACATTTACTGGAAGAACTGTGCAGATGCTAAATTTGGTAACAGAATTACAGTAAAATCTCGCTCAGTTTTTTTAGGAGACCACGTTTTCTGAATTGAGATTCAAAGATCTCTGCAGAAGGAATGTGGTGTCAGCGACCTACAGTAGGTGAAGTGGATTTTCACCCGCTAACGGAATTACGGGTCCCTGATCTGTACTATACAGAATGCATAATTATGGATACGAATATCATTCTCTTCATGGTGATGTATCCTGAATAGGTACACAAAGGTAGAAATATGTAATGTCCTTGTTTTGCATATTTGGTTATTATTCTACGCACTGTCTATTTTTGTAATAAGCTTCGTCCCCAAACAAGACCACATTTGGTTGGTCCAGACCAAAAAACAATTATAGACGTCTATGTTTAACAAGTTTGGACATCACACATTGTACAGTACTGGTTGATTACATCTGTTCAAATGCAATGTATTTTCCACGTTCGTTCCAGGTCACAATACACCTCCAAATGAATTGAAACCCTCCCTCAAGAAGTGAGCGCTATCCTCTTCCCATACAGTCCTTGTAAAACAGTTTTTGTTACCTAAAGGTTGAAATGAGGAATTCTACCCACTTGTCTTGGGTTCTCTGGAGTATCTAAAAAATAAATAAAAAAAATGTGGAGCTACATTCCAGCACAGCTTGTGGCCAACCAGACCTATGCCTCTATCATTATAGGCATGGTGGCACGGTGGGGATATTGTGATCTCTCCAATCGAATGTGGATCTAATTGCGTTGCATTATTTGCAAATATTGTTATTGTTATTATTGTTGTAAGATATATTGTCAGGGATTTCAATTTGGTTACTTTGTTTCATGGGTACGGTGCATTTGGAAAGTATTCAAACCACTTGACATTTTCCACATTTTGTTACGTTAGTCTTAATAATAACCTATAACGACAAAGCAAAAAGCACATTTAAAACAAAAAACATCACATTTTACATACGTATTCAGACCCTTTACTCAGTACTTTGTTGAAGCAGCGAGCAGCGCTCAGGTTCAAGTCTGGGCTCTGGCTGGCTGACTCAATGACATTAAGAGACTTGTCCCGAAGCCACTCCTGCGTTGTCTTGGCTCTGTGCTTAGGGTTGTTGTCCTGTTGGAAGGTCCCAGTCTGAGGTCCTGAGCGCTCTGGAGCAGGTTTTCATGAAGGATCTCTCTGTACTTTGCTCTGTTCATCTTTCCCTCGATCCTGACTGGTCTCCCAGTCCCTGCCCCTGAAAAACATCCCCACAGCATGATGCTGCCACCACCATGCTTCTCCGTAGGGAGGGTGCCAGTTTTCCTCCAGATGTGATGCTTGGCATTCAGGCCAAAGAGTTCAGTCTGGGTTTCATCAGACCACAGAATCTCGTTTCTCATGGTCTGAGAGACAATGTGGACTGTCATTTGCTTTTTACTGTGGAATGGCTTCCCTCTGCCACTCTACCATAAAGACCTGATTGGTGGAGTGCTGCAGAGATAGTTGTCCTTCTGGAAGGTTGTCCCATCTGCACAGAGGTACTCTGTAGCTCTGTCAGTGTCCATCAGGACCTCCCTGATCAAGTCCCATCTCCTTCTTCTAAATCATGTCCAATCAATTGAATTTACCACAGGTGGACTCCAATCACGTTGTAGAAACATCTCAAGGATGATCAATGGAAACAGGATGAAACAAGTCTCATAGCAAAGGGTCTGAATACACACAGAGAGAGACAGAGAGAGAGAGAGAGAGACTGCCCTACTATCCAGGTCTGTACCCAAACAATTTGAACTACTTTTAAAAATCCACCTCTCTAAAAACAAGTCTCTCACTGTTGCCGCCTGCTATAGACCACCCTTAGCTGTGCTCTGGACACTATATGTGAACTGATTGTCCCCCATCGATCTTCAAAGCTTGTGCTGCTAGGTGACCTAAACTGGAACATGCTTAACACCCCAGCCATCCTACAATCTAAGCTTGATGCCCTCACTCAAATGATCAATGAACCTACCAGGTACCACCCCAAAGCCGTAATCACGGGCACCCTCATAGACATCATCCTAACCAACTCGCCCTCTAAATACACCTCTGCTGTTTTCAACCAAGATCTCAGCGATCACTGCCTCATTGCCTGCATCCGTAATGGTTCAGCTTAAGCGACCTCCACTCATCACTGTCAAACACACCCTGAAACACTTTCTAATCGATCTGGCCCGTGTATCCTGGAAGGATATTGACCTCATCCCGTCAGTAGAGGATTCCTGGTTATTTAAAAAAAATGCCTTCCTCACCATCTTAAATAAGCATGCCCCATTCAAGAAATTTAGAACCAGGTTCTCTCAAGACCTGACTGCCCTTAACCAACACAAAAACATCCTATGGCATTCTGCATTGGCATCGAACAGCCCCCGAAAGCCAAGGCTAGCTTTTTCAAGCAGAATTTTGCTTCCTGCAACACAAACTCAAAAAAGTTCTGGGACACCGTAAAGTCCATGGAGAATAAGAACACCTCCTCCCAGCTGCCCACTGCACTGAGGATAGGAAACTGTCACCACCGATAAATTCACTATAATTGAGAATTTCAATAAGCATTTTTCTAATTTAAATTTTTCTATCATGCTTTCCACCTGGCTACCCCTACCCCGGTCAACAGCACTGTACCCCCCCACAGCAACTCGCCCAAGCCTTCCCCATTTCTCCTTCTCCCAAATCCAGTCAGCTGATGTTCTGAAAGAGTTGCAAAATCTGGACCCCTACAAATCAGCCGGGCTAGACAATCTGGACCCTTTCTTTCTAAAATGATCTGCCGAAATTGTTGAAACCCCTATTTACTACCCTGTTCAAACTCTCTTTTGTGTCGTCTGAGATTCCCAAAGATTGGGAAGCAGGTGCGGTCATCCCCCTCTTCAAAGGGGGGGACACTCTTGACCCAAACTGCTACAGACCTATATCTATCCTACCCTGCTTTTCTAACGTCTCCGAAAGCCAAGTCAACAAACAGATTACTGACCAAACAGCACCTCAGCCACGCTCAAGGTCCTAAACGATATCTTAACCACCATCGATAAGAAACAATACTGTGCAGCCGTATTTATTGACCTGGCAAAGACTTTCGACTCTGTCAATTACCACATCCTCATAGGCAGACTCAATAGCCTTGGTTTCCCAAATGATTGCCTTGCCAGGTTTACCAACTACTTCTCTGATAGAGTTCAGTGTGTCAAATCGGAGGGCCTGTTGTCCGGGCCTCTGGCAGTCTCTATGGGGGTGCCACAGGGTTCAATTATTGGGCTGACTCTCTTCTCTGTATACATCAATGATGTCGCTCTTGTTGCTGGTGAGTCTCTGATCCACCTCTACGCAGACGACACCATTCTGTATACTTCTAGCCCTTCTTTGGACACTGTGTTAACAACCCTCCAGACTAGCTTCAATGCCATACAACTCTCCTTCCGTGGCCTCCAACTGCTCTTATATACAAGTAAAACTAAATGCATGCTCTTCAACCGATCGCTGCCTGTACCTGCCCGCCCGTCCAGCATCACTACACTGGACGGTTCTTACTTAGAATATGTGGACAACTACAAATACCTAGGTGTCTGGTTAGACTGTAAACACTCCTTCCAGACTCGCATCAAACATCTCCAATCCAAAGTTAAATCTAGAATTGGCTTCCTATTTCGCAACAAATCATCCTTCACTCATGCTGCCAAACATACCCTCTTAAAACGGACTATCCTCCCGATCCTCGAGTTTGGCGATGTCATTTACAAAATAGCCTCCAATACCCTACTCAATAAATGTGATGCAGTCTATCACAGTGGCATCCATTTTGTCACCAAAGCCCCATATACTACCCACCACTGCGACCTGTACGCTCTCGTTGGCTGGCCCTCGCTTCATATTCGTCACCAAACCCACTGGCTCCAGGTCATCTACAAGACCCTGCTAGGTAAAGTCCCCCCTTATCTCAGCTTGCTGGTCACCATAGCAGCACCCACCTGTAGCACGTGCCCCAGCAGGTATATATCTCTGGTCACCCCCAAAACCAATTCCGCCTCTCCTTCCAGTTCTCTGCTGCCAATGACTGGAACGAACTACAAAAATCTCTGAAACTGGAAACACTTATCTCCCTCACTAGCTTTAAGCACCAGCTGTCAGAGCAGCTCACAGATTACTGCACCTGTACATAGCCCATCTATAATTTAGCCCAAACAACTACCTCTTCCCCTACTGTATTTATTTATTTATTTTGCTCCTTTGCACCCCATTATTTATATTTCTACTTTGCACATTCTTTCACTGCAAATCTACCATTCCAGTGTTTTACTTGCTATATTGTATTTACTTCTCCACCATGGCCTTTTTAAAAAAAAAAATTTTTTTTTGCCTTCACCTCCCTTATCTCACCTCATTTGCTTACATCGTATATAGACTTATTTTTCTACTGTATTGTTGACTTATTGACTGTTTTCACTCCATGTGTTGTTGAATGTGTCGAACTGCTTTGCTTTATCTTGGCCAGGTCGCTATTGTAAATGAGAACTTGTTCTCAACTTGCCTACCTGGTTAAATAAACGTGATAGAAAATAAATAAAAATGATTTGTTAAACTTTGAAATCAGTCGTTTCTTTTTGGCATACATTTTAAAGGGAACAATTTGATTCTCAGTGTAATTCAGTTTCTGTGCAATTGGCCTAACTTATCTGTTCAGTTTGGTCTTTTCTATTGTAGGCAGCTCTTAGCAAAGCGCTTGGTGCTGCAGGGTCCCTGTAATATGTCTTATATATCACTATACTTAATCACTGACTGAATGAAGAAACCAAGCTAGATAGCTAGTCATTTATATTGTCATATCATCCTTGATTAATTGGTCATTGTTTCAATTAGATGTTTCCATATACTGTGCGCTATTATTGAATGTCAATTAATTTATATTAACTTACAATGAATTGATTAGTGTGTTAATCTATTGCCTCTTTGTTTTCCAGAACTGAATGTGACAGTTCCAGAATGGTCAGGTATGTACACCATTACTCATGATGTAATGCACGTATTCAGGTAGCACTTTATTAACTCTGACCAAGGACACTCTTTCTCTGTCTGTCTTTCTCTCTGTTTTCCTCTCTCTCTTTCTTTCTCGCTCTCTCTCCACCCACGATTTCTCTTGAGTAGGTTCTGGTTCTAGATAACATATGATGCCCTACATTCTCCAGTCTATAGCTGACGGACCCTGTGATTAAAACATGCTGCAGTAGCAGAGACCTGAGTGATTGTCCTCAGGTGATGATAGTAGCAGCTAGGTGCTGATGATGTCTCAATGTCCACTAGTGGCTATTATGATGGGGGAAATTATGGGTTTGAGTGTTGAGTGCAACCCAAGGTTGCATTGAGGTTGTGTTGAGTGCAACCCATGACTGCATTGAGTACAATTAACTGTTGTATTTGAGTTATACCGTCTCTGTGGCATGAGGTTTATATGGGAGTGTCTCAGTAAACGTGAAAGCAGTGGAGTGATTTAAAGTTGGAATCAGCATACATCATTGATGTGATGTGCCTAGGGCTGAAAAACATGACTGGCATGTCGAGTAGAGGTGCTTTGCTTCCCGGTCCCTAGTAAATAAGCCCAGTTGTCTCCAGCTCCTTCTCTCCATAGTATATAGATGTAATATCTTGGGTAAGCAGCACATATGCTCCTGTTGAGCAGATGGTGAATTACACTCTTCCTCCTGCCTCTCAAGTGTTGTCTGTCTGAGCTTTCTGAGAATGGAGAGAACCCTAGAGGAGCTGAGTTTGTGTTGTTGATATACATTGGTGTAAAAATATTTTAAAGTACTACTTAAGTAGTTTTTTTGTGTCTGTGCTTTACTTTACCATTTATATTTTTGACAACTTTTACTACACTACATTCCTAAAGAAAGTACTTTTTACTTTTCCCTGACACCCAAAAGTAATTCACACACTACTGCCTCTGTGGCGGACTCACTAAACACAAATGCTTTGTTTGTAAATGAGGTGTTGGAGTGTGCCCCTGGCTATCTGTAAATTAAGAAAACAACAAGTTTGCTTAATATAAGGAATTTGAAATAATTATACTTTTACTTTTGATACATAAGTACAACAATTACATTTACTTGTGGAACTTATGTATATTTAAAACCAAATACTTTAAGACTTTTACTCCAGTAGTATTTTACTGGGTGACTTTCACTTTTACTTGAGTCATTTTCTATTCAGGTATCTTTACTTTTAGTATGACAATTGAGTACTTTTTCCACCACTGTTGATATACAGATGAAGTCGGAAGTTTACATACACCTTAGCCAAATACACCTTAGCCAAATACATTTAAACTAAGTTTTTAACAATTCCTGACATTTAATCCTAGTAAAAATCCCCTGTTTTAGGTCAGTAAGGGTCAACACTTTATTTTAAGAATGTGAAATGTCAGAATAATAGTGATTTATTTCAGCTTTTATTTATTTCATCACATTCCCAGTGGGTCAGAATTTTACATACACTCAATTAGTATTTGGTAGCATTGCATTTAAGTTGTTTAATTTGGGTCAAACGTTTCGGGTAGCCTTCCACAAGCTTCCCACAATAAGTTGGGTGAATTTTGGCCATCCCTCCTGACAGAGCTGGTGTAACTGAGTCAGGTTTGTAGGCATCCTTACTCACACGCTTTTTCAGTTCTGCCCACAAATTATCTATTATCTTTGTGATGGCCACTCCAATACCTTGACTTTGTTGTCCTTAAGCCATTTTGCCACAACTTTGGAAGTATGCTTGGGGTCATTGTCCATTTGGAAGACCCATTTGCGACCAAGCTTTAACTTCCTGACTGATGTCTTGAGATGTTGTTCAATATATCCACGTAATTTTTCTCCTCATTATGCCATCAATTTTGTGAAGTGCACCAGTCCTTCCTGCAGTAAAGCACCCCCACAACATGAACATGATGCTGCCACCCCTGTGCTTCACGGCTGGGATGGTGTTCTTCGGCTTGCAAGCCTCCCCCTTTTTCCTCAAAACATAACGATGGTCATTATGACCAAACAGTTCTATTTGTGTTTCATCAAACCAGAGGACATTTCTCCAAGAAGTGTGATCTTTGTCTCCATGTGCAGTTGCAAACCGTAGTCTGGCTTTTTTTTATGGTGGTTTTGGAGGAGTGGCTTCTTCCTTGCTGAGCGGCCTTTCAGGTTATGTTTTACTCTGGATATATATACATTTGTACCCGTTTCCTCCACAACGTCCTTTGCTGCTGTTGTGCTATTGTTTTTCACTTGAGTGGTATGACGGCTGTGTGGTCTCATGGTGTTTATACTTGCCTACTATTGTTTGTACAGATGGTCGTGGTTCCTTCAGGCATTTGGAAATTCCTCCCAAGGATGAACCAGACTTGTGGAGGTCTACAATTATTTTTCTGAGGTCTTGGCTGATTTCTTTTGATTTTCCCATGATGTCAAGCAAATACATCCACAGGTACACCTCCAATTGACTCCGATGTTGTCAATTAGCCTATCAGAAGCTTCTAAAGTCATGATGTCATTTTCTGTAATTTTCCACGCTGTTTAAAGGCACAGTCAACTTAGTGTATGTAAACTACTGACCAACTGTAATTGTGATACAATGAGTTATAAGTGAAATAATCTGTCTGTAAACAATTGTTGGACAAATGACTTGTGTCATGCACAGAGTAGATGTCCTAACCGACTTGCAAGAACTATAGTTTAACTTCTTACAGCTGAAATCCCGCTAACAGGATCGATATCACAACAGCCAGTGAAAGTGCGGGGCACCAAATTCAAACAACAGAAATCTCATAATTAAAATTCCTCAAACATACAAGTATTTTACACCATTTTAAAGATAAACTTGTTGTTAATCCCACCACAGTGTCCGACTTCAAAAAGACTTTACGATGAAAGCACACCAAACGATTATGTTAGGTCAGCACCTAGTCACAGAAAAACAGCCATTTTTCCAGCCAAAGGTTGAAACAGTTCCCATTCACCCCCACTTCACAGTGGAAGCCACAAACAAGGTTCTAAAGACTGTTGACGTCTAGTGGAAGCCTTAGGAAGTGCAATCGGACCAAATTTACACATTATCTTGGATAGGCAAAGAGTTGAAAACCAACAAGTCTCAGATTTCCCACTCCCTGGTTGGATTTTTTTTCTCAGGTTTTTGCCTGCCATATGAGTTCTGTTATACTCACAGACATCATTCAAACAGTTTTAGAAACTTCAGAGTGTTTTCTATCCAAACCTACTAATGATATGCATATCTTAGCTTCTGGGCCTGAGTAGCAGGCAGTTTACTCTGGGCACCTTATTCATCCAAGCTACTCAATACTGCCCCCCAGCCATAAGAAGTTAACAAGAAATGTATGGAGTATTTGAAAAGCGAGTTTTCATGACTCCAACCTAAGTGTAAACTTCTGACTTCAACTGTACATTAGATTCAGGCCATCTCTGTTCTTTCCTCCCATGTTATTTGTTGTGCTCCGGCCTCTTGTGTTACGTACTGGCTGTCCTCTCTTACTGAGGCGAAGGTGAAAGAGAGGGCTGAGCCCCAAAGGTGTCGTTGTCTTTTCCTGTGTGTGTTTGTGTGTGTGTGTGCTCACCCACTGAGCAGCATCACCAGCAGAGCCAGTGTACTAAAGATGCTGCGTTTCTGCCAGGGACTCAAACTGTGAAACAAAGAGACTTGGGCCTCTTTTCAATCAGCTATCAGGCTTTCTGAGATAACTGGCCAATAACCCATCCCGCTAATTAAGCCTTTACCCAAACACATGGGTAGTGTCAATCATCATAACTACAGTAGCAGCCGCTATTTCATCTACACTTTTAGTCATCCAAGAGCTAGTATGCATCGACTGCTACCACTGTTAATCCACTCCCCAGACAGAAATTCACGTTGTGTCTGTAGTCTTTCTACATCAATATGTAAAACCAGGGTCCGGCTGAGTGAAATTGCTTCAACATCCACCACTACGTTCAGCACTAATACAGTCCCAAGACTACCTACTACTACTAGGCCTCACAGTATGGGATGCCGTTTGGGTCTAATGCGTGTGATAAAAGATACAAGTCCAATAACAATATTTGATGCGTCTTTTAAACTGATAATTTGACATGTCAAATAACAAAATTATATTTTAGAATGTTGCGTGTGCCGAGTCTGCATTAGCAAGCCAAGTTTCACCACTACGGTCAGTAGCGCTGTCAAAGCTGTAAAAAAATAAGTCTGCAAACAAGCACGCACACCAGTCACAATGTGTTTTAAAATACCGCGTTGGTAATAAGCCATTATTTGTTCAACCGAATGGGAAAATGTCTGTGTGAGCATTTTAAATAAGATCAGGATCAAATGAGCAGGATGAAAATTGTTAGCTTGGTAGTCCAACATTCTCCCTGACATGCAACCATCCCAGAGGCAGGGGAGATAGGATGGTGATCCTGCTGCTTCTGCCTGCCAGCTAGCTAGGTAACAAACTCGGCAAGCTAGCCAGCTACAGTACCTAGCCCTGTTGCCCCATGCTAACATTATAAGCATGACTAAGCATGGGACCATCACCCAAATACAAAAGCTGTCTTATAAATGAGGGGTATTTTAGATGCCCGAAAAAGCTTTACCAGAATCATAGCATACATATCGGTGAATCGCCATGAAATATGGTGATGCTGTAATCAATGTGTAATCACTATGTCCAAAATTCATGAACGTGTTAAATTATTATGTGATGTGCAGTCACTTTCAGGTCCTGAATGGTGAACAAGCAAATAATGTTATTTGACATGTATATTTTTTGACACGTAAAGACCCAAACGGTGCTCTATATCACAGACCCTAGTCTTTCCCTTTTGATATACAATACTGAAGCTCAAAGTAAGCCAGGCTCTTCAAATTCAAAACCACTCCACAGCCACTGAGGTACCACTCTCCTGCGACACTCACTAGGCTCATAGTCATATTGCTTACAAGTCTCTTACATGTTAATATGCAGCTACACCATGACCTAAACTGAGCCTGGCTGTTTAAAATCTAGTGCATTACATACCTAGTTGGCTAGCTCTCGCTATCATTAAACATGGAAAAGTCATTGTACCTGAGAATTTGCTTTTCTGAGGTGAGGTACTGTAGCTGACAGTGAGCGGACGTGTAGGGGAACTAATGAGCGAAGAATAACAACATGGCTGTGATTAATTGGCCTTCTCCACTAATCAAAATGGATGGCTTCATTCAGACGTGATTAGGAGCCAGCAATGTGAGAGACTGACTGACTGCTGGTGTGAACAGCCTCAGAACAGCCTCAATGACCTGGTTTTGATGTGTAAAGCAGCACCCGTTCATAAACCCTGACTAGCAGGGAACAATAGGCTGGAGGGAGCTGGAGAGATCACCAGCAGTCACAGTCAGACACTCAATACAGTACGAGGGCTGGGGATGAATGTAAGCAGTGTTCATTCAAGTGTGATAAATATTTGAATAACACTTCCTGTTTTTCAGTGTGTGCAAATAAGTATGTTGGTGTGTGTTTCACAAAAGGGTAGTTATATTATCCTATGAATTCCGAAACACAGGAACCACAGGTAAATGCAACTCTCTACCATCTCTCTAGATTGAATCCAATTATCACTGTTATTATGAAACTATTTGATCATACAACATCCATATGGCTTCCAGTCATGGTAGCCATTTGTTGTCGTTCTGTTTTCCTGAATGAGGTTCCTCCTGTTACATGGGGAGGAGTAATGTTGGCCCAAAGCGGATTGACAATGAGTATGTTTGCATACACACTAATTAATCAACATTAAACTGATTGTGGCAGAATGCAGAGAATGGCATTAGTCATAAACCGTATTTATTAGGGGGATTGTTCTTCTTGCAAAGCAGGTAAACGTTTTAAACAAACTATTATATTAACCCGACTATCCACAACAGTCACATTATTGCATATAAGTGCATATAACCATGCTCAATGTGGTGATGCCTGCCTGCTTGTTTGCCTGCCTTTTTATTTTACCTTTATTTAACTAGGCAAGTCAGTAAGAACAAATTCTTATTTACAATGACGGCCTACCAGGGAACAGTGGGTTAACTGCCTTGTTCAGGGGCAAAAATACAGATTTTAAACTTGTCAGCCACAGGATTTGATCCAGCAACCTTTCGGTTACTGGCCCAACATTCTAACCACTAGGCTACCTGCCACCCCAACTCTGTAGAGGCTCAACGGAAGCGCTTTGCAACAAGAGGCCTGACAGAATCAGTGGCTTTTCATTCCCTTGTCATTCTCAGCAGGGAGGTGTGGAGACTGAAATAGAGAGTGATTAGAAAACCTAACTGTTATTACTGTGAAGGAGAGAGAACAAAGCACCGGCTCTGATCCCTCATGTTCAGGCCAATGCTTTCTGATTATGTGTTAAAACATCAGTAGCTGATGAAGACACCACTGTCATGTTTTGTAGCGTGTACATACTGCAGCATAATGATGATGTGATGATGGTAGTTGAGTGAATGTGCAATTATACAGAATTGCACCTATTTCAGATAATTTTTTAGCACTTCACACATGAAGTGACCTCGGTTAGGGCGAGTGGTAAATCTTAGATGGACAGCCATTACACAGACCTGGAATAATTTTGCATTTGCACCTCAGGGCTATATCAACAGGGGAGCAGGAAATGTCTGTGACAAGGTGACTACAGTAAGACAGGACTGTTTAACCTACTGTTTAACCTGCAAGCTTGCACCTTGCTCAGTCACAGTGCGATGCCAGGAACTGTCGCTGCATGCGGACTCACTGTGGTCCCTGGGTAGAAGAGGTGTCTACTGTCCTCTGCTGCCACTGCGCCTTGCCTCTGGATTCATTAGAAGTGTTCTCCAGGGAAACATTTGAAACGTTTTCCCAACTGCACTTCATTGGGATCAAACAAGGTTGTCCTCTGCTACTCATGAGCGTATATATATCTCATCGCCATGGAGAGTGATGGTGAACTTTGATAACAGCCCACTGAAGAGGAGATTTGTCCTTGAGTTGTACTCCCACCATCCTCTGTTTAAAACACACACAGGCCCCTGTCAGACTGAAAACATTCTGGACCAATGATTAAGCTATAAGGCATGAGAACCCAGGGATTATCATGTGAATAACCCCCTACTAAGGGCTGTTTTAGGAGATTCTGAGATACTGGAACTGGCGTCCCTGACTCCGGCAATCATACCATCCTCAAAGTTGCTTAGGTCACTCATTTTGGCCATTCTAACATACAATCGAACAGTAACTGAATGCCTCGATGCCTGTCTGCCTCCTTTTATATAGCAAGCCATGGTCATGTGCCTCACTATCTGTAGGAGTGCGCACTTCTCGGGAACAAGTGGGGTACCTAATAGATATGGCATATATAGAGGTCCGTGGGGCAATGCACAATTGGCCTAGCGTTGTCCGTGTTAGGGAGGGTTTGGCCGGTAGGGATATCCTTGTCTCATCACGCATCAGCGACTCCTGTGGCGGGCCGGGCGCAGTGCACGCTAACCAAGGTTGCCAGGTGCATGGTTGGATGTGCGCTGGGTTGGATGCGCGCTGTGTTAAGAAGCAGTGCGGCTTGGTTGGGTTGTGTATCGGAGGACGCATGACTTTCAACTTTCGTCTCTCCCGAGCCTGTACGGGAGTTGTAGCGATGAGAAAAGATAGTAGCTACTAAAAACAATTGGATACCACGAAATTGGGGAGAAAAAGGGGTACAATTAAAAATAAAATAAAAATCACATTTTGTGAGTTTTTTTTTATAGGGCAAGGCAGCTCTAACCAACATCTCCAATCTCATCTCCTTGATTGGGCTCTAGGTTAGCTGACTTCTGACTACAAATAGCTTTTGGAAAAGTCATTAGCCTAGGGGTTCACATACTTTTTCCAGCCTTTAAATGATGTATTCAATATAGACAAGGAAAAACACAATTTGTGTGTTATTAGTTTAAGCACACTGTGTTTGTCTATTGTTGTGACTTAGATGAAGATCAGATCAAATTTGATGACCAATTTATGCACAAATCAAGGTAATTTTAAAGGGTTCACGCCCTTTTTCTTGCCACTGTATATAAATATATATAACACGGCTGTCAGCCAATCAGCATTCAGGGCTTGAACCACCCAGTTTACAATGGAATTTATTTCCTGGTATTGTTTTGATAACCCCCTCTCCCATTATTCTCAGCACTGTGCTTCACCTTGAATGACATCCAAGTCAGCACAGACAGACAGCTAGCTGAACTCACAAACTGCACTATCTATGGTGACCAAGCAGAACGGAAGTTATTTATGATGATTTTCCTTTAAGTTGCCTCAGCCTGCTGGCTTGTAGAAAGGCTCTCCTACAATTTACCAGTGGAGTTGTGTAACACCCATTGCTGATTTCGATTTGGAGATGTGTCTCTGTGTGCCTGCGTTTGGTCTCTGCAGCCCTGCCAGTCACTAATAGAGGAAAGAAATCAGAGTAATTCATGGTTCACAGCTCCCCAAACTCATTCAGTGGAGAAAGAGAGCGAGAGAGATGGGACATTAGCATTTGTGAAATTAATAATTCAAACAGCAGTAAATGGCATCAGCCCTTGATTCAATTTGCAACTGATATTAATCATGGCTTGTGTGCAGAAATTAGAAATTAAAAAACTTTTTCGGTGCATTCTGGGCTTTTCTGGGAAGGTGTTTTCAAGCAAGACATGAACTGATTATACTCTGTGATAATGGCAAAATACAAGGCGACTGTAATTCCTCACCTATATTCATACTATAATTACTTTTCTTACATAGCTGTGAATTTCAATAGAGGGATTACAGAATATTACTGCACACATCCTACCTACCAGTCAAGCTATTGTTCATGGAACATTAGCGAAGACACTGAGGCCAAATGTTAATCTGATTGAGCAAACTGCTTTCATAAAAGATGTCAGATAGCGTTTCCTGCTGCTCTGTGTGTCTGACAGAGATGGGATCAAAGTTCTGTGATGGAGAAAAATGGCCACTGTTCAGCATTCAGGCCAGATGTTACATGGCTCCATGCTTAATGAAGGTCCTCACCTCTGAGAGACTGATGGCAGACTGGTGGTGGACTGAAGAGGGGATGGTCCCGGCACCAGCGGGTCGAAGGTGGATCATGGAAGCTCTTCTATAGATGAGTGAGAAGTGCTGCTGGGGAGAACTACTTCAGGTATATGATGATAAAGAAGGAGAGAGATGGCCATAACGACATCAGGAGGAGAGGTCCTTGATAAAATAGAGCAGCGCAGAACACAAACATACAAAGACTGTAGAAACACTACAAATAACCTGACCTTCTGTCTACATGGGCAATTACTTTCCATTTCTTTTGTCCTTTCTTTGGAATTATTTTTCATTTCTTCATGTCTCTCCTTCCTCTTTCACAAGTAGGATTGAAGTGTATTCAGGATGTTTTTTTACACAAGTCACAATGAGATTTATGCGGTAGCGGCTGCCATAGACAGAACCTTCATTATGCCGCTGGGCATGTTCGGGTGTATTCTGGGAGGTGACCTCTGAACTGCACCATTGTATTTCATACCTAGTGCCTCTCTGTGTTCATGATGAATGTGTCCGTACAGCTGCTGAACATTTTGTTTATATGGCTCTACTGCATATGATCTTAAACATCTCATCAATGTCATGTTGCTGATTAATTCACTAATTTGATCATTTCATTTGTCCTGCACTAAATATTGTTGTTCTACTGAATTGTTAATATTATGACCTACTGCGTTTCCATGGTGTAGCTGTTAATAGATCATAATGCAAGCGGAACCATCTGAATAATGAAAACCATACTCCTGCTGCTCAGCTGATTCATTTTAGGATGTGGAAAGAGCGATTTGGGAGAACTAAGTGTGTTTGTTAACCCCACATTATATATGATGTATGATGTCGTAGACTCCAGATTAAACTGTAGATTTTCCAGGCAATACATCTCTTCTGTGGAACGATTGTAATGTGTGCTAGGCGTTTAAAAAAAAGACCATCAAATTCAGTTCTTTAGCGTGAGTTCTTTTACTCAATTGGCCTATATGAATACGGCTGCATTGAAATGTTTCTTACTGAAGAAATATGAACCACGGTAGCAATTTAAAGGGAACAGGTTGGAGAGTATGGGAAAATGATTAGACCAAGTAAAATGCTCTGGATACATTCAGTAACATGATAAGAATGTTCCTGAAAAATGTGGGTAGGTGCATACATTACAAGGGTTTGAGGGAGAGGACTAACTGGTGTCTCCAAATGGCCACACACCTCTACAAAGTGTGCGCAGTTCTTAATTTCAATGCATTTTTATGACTCAAAGAAGTCTTTACCTGGAAGTTGTTTTTTGGAGCTCTCCAAGCTGTGCTGTTCAGGAACTAGAGCATGCACACTTGTAGTTTTTTTTTTTTTTTGGTACACAACCCTGAATGCTTTTTCTCTTTAAAATGTGTGTTAAACAGAAAAGCATGGGTATGTGATTTAATATCCTAAACACAATAATACACCATTTTAAAACACAGATGTATGAAAATAATGAGTGCTCAGGTTGAGAGTGAAGCAGGAAGGTGCCACTGGCTGAACTGGTGCCATAAAAATATCCCCTTGTCACCTGGGGAACAATCCTGAGGCACTCACACACACACACACACACACACACATTTATCCTGTCGTTCAGTTCCAAATGAAATGGCTCCAGTCAGGTTATGATGACTGTGTTCTGTTTCTCTCTACAGGAGACATGCCTCTCTGCCCATCGACGTCACCGAGAACCCTGCCAGTCTGGTGTCAGCCGGCTGTAGGAGAGGTTTCCCCTGCCGCAAGTGGAAGTCTGCCTCTTTTGGGTACAGTAACATGTTGTTTTTGTTCGGGTGTGTGTGAGTTCAGTGTGCCTGTATGGACCCCTAAAGCTTGATAGCACTGAAATGTTTTGTTTGGCTTTAATCACAACTGGTGCCCTCAAACTGCAGATGACTAAAGCCTTTTTCACATTGGCAGTTTTGAAGTGACTGAAATAAAATCTTATTTTTCCTGCAGTCTGAACAGATTCTGATATTTCAAGCCACATTTCAAACCTCATTCGTAGGTGGTTTGAAGTAAGAAACAAATCCTATTATTGGATATGTCTGAATGGTCAAATCTGATTTATTTGCCCTCAAATGGTTTTTAGACTGGCATATCTTGTTGCTTGCTAGCTACTCTGACAGTTTGACAACAACATGTGGTAGCTAACTAGCTTGTTAATTGTTTACAAACAAATGAGTGAGTGTGCTCGAAAACTAAACCGCTACCTAGCTATCTTTTTGACTGCCGTGGTTACTTGTTTTGGAAGTTGGATCATCTTATCCTTTTGAGGCTTTAAGTGTTCTTACACTATGATTTTGAACATTCAAAGCACATGGGAATAGTCCATGGCAGGCATTGTTGTCACCTTAGATTGCTACACAACTTCTGAGTGATAGGAAGCACAAGGTTCACCACCAATCAGCCTATACCATTGTGCACACACCGGTCGTTACCATGACAACTAGCCTAGCCATGTCAGAAAATGACTGCTTTCTGAACACACACACCACACACACACACACACACATACATACAATTTGGTCACTTGTAACTTGCTGTTTGACAGTCAGTAGTCCAAAACAGATTTGAAAAACAAAACAGATAAGGCCTGCAGTGTGAACAAGGCTTACGTGTTTGATGTGACTGTGTTACTGTTATAAACAGAGTTCACAGTAAAATTGCCTTCTGGTGGATATGTTGCACCATGTTTGAGTCTCTTGGCATATTCTAGTGAGCTGATTGTGATACCTTATCCATCTGGGGGGGACATGGCTGTTTTTTTCCCCCTGGACATTCCTAATGGGCATTCTGTCCATTATGTAGTCCACTAATGAGATATGATGTTGGTGTATAATACCACCCACTACCTGGAGCCTGAGAGCCTCTCAATAAACAACAAGAGCCGGACGAGATAAGAGAGCACACACACAACACACACACAGCTTCTAAAGGTTTCAAAGCTTCTTCATTGCCCTGTGCTTCATCATCAAATAGCAATGAGCTCCCACTCAATAGCCTGCCCTCCTCATTATAGGCCCAAATTATCCCCGAAGCTCATACCAGGCTCATTTCAAAAACATTTAACATCTGTATCTACGGTGTGTTTATATGGAAATGAGAGACCAAGACCTGAGATATGGGTATCTGATATTGTAGATGTTGTGAAGTGTTTCATTGATTTAAATGCCATGGGGTTCTATGACGTTTTACAGAGAAACAGAGGAGATTATCGTGAACATATTGAGTAATTAGTATGTCAGATCAGTTGTGTCCTCTGTGATAGTGTTTGTTTCAGGAACACATTTAGTAGCTAATAGGTGAAATGGGTTATGAAGGCCAACACAATAATGGATGTGATTTGAAGCGTGATAGGCTGGCTCGCAGCGCTGTTGTTTTTGCTTCATCATTTCACAGACTCATTAGCATAATCAGTCCCTAATCACCAACCAGCTGACTGACGACAGAGCACAACACTCCAATATGCCCCCAACACATTAGTGATTATTTGGACAATTTACTGATTTGTTTTAGTTGGCTGCTGTGTTAATTTATCCCCCAGGTGGTTATTACATTTAAATGTATTAACATTATTAAGAAGTGTTAATTACTGCAGCTCAGCATTATGTACACAGTACATGCAGTATTACTGCTGAACAATTAACTGAAATTTCCTTTTTTTCACCCATTTTTTTTTTTTAAGCAATTGACTGACTGTGATAAAGCTGCTCTCACTACACTGGAAGATAATAAGAATATGACTTTTAGATCGCAAGTATGTTTATCATACATGTCAGATTTCAATACTGGCCGATGTCATAACTCGGGAGGATATCTTCTCTCGAATGAGACATTTATCATATTTTTTCGATAAATGTGTAGTTTAACAGAGGGTCTAGCACATTTCTCCTATTTGTCAGCTTCTTAAGTCCAGGGTGCATTGCATGGTGCCGTTGCCACAGATATTAGAGAAATGAGAGAGGAATCCCATTGGGCAATTAATGGAGGAATGTATAACACCCCAACCCCAGCAGACTGTCGACCAATCGCGTTCACGTTGTCAAGCTGCGTCACGTGGTTGCTAAACTAATCGTCACTCAATCCCTTCTCAAAGGCAGCGTATGAGTCGAGAAAGGTACCTATTTTGCTCAAAATCACAAATCCGAAGCTATACAATATTACAGATATGAAGTTAATTATCTCATCTCAGAAAAGATTTGTAATGTTGTACTTCTTGATCAAATGTTATTGGTCACATACACATGGTTAGCAGATGTTAATGTAAGTGTAGTGAAATGCTTGTGCTTCTAGTTCCGACTATGCAGTAATATCTAACATGCAATCTAACAAATTCACAACAACTACCTTATACACTCAAATGTAAAGGGATGAATAAGAATATGTACATATAAATATATGGGTGAGCGATGGCGTGCGGCACAGGCAAGATGCAGTACATGGTGTAGAATACAGTATATACATATGAGATGAGTAATGTAGGATATGTAAACATGATTAAAGTGGCGTTATTTAAAGTGACTAGTGGTACCTTTATTAAGTCCATTTATTTAAGTGGCCAGAGATTTGCAGTTGGGCGGTGCAATTGCTGTACCAGGCGGTGATACAGCCCGACAGGATGCTCTCGATTGTACATCTGTAAAAGTTTGAGTGATTTCGATGACAAGCCAAATTTCTTTGTATGTGTGGGTGGATCATTTCAGTTTGTCTGCGATGTGTATGCCGAGGAACTTAAAACTTTCCACCTTCTCCAGTGTCATCGATGTGGATGGGGTGTGCTCGCTCTGCTGTTTCCTGAAGTCCACAATCATCTCCTTTGTTTTGTTGACGTTGAGTGAGAGTTTATTTTCCTGACACCACAGTCCAAGGGCCCTAGTACAGGAGAGGGCTGAGAACGCACCTTTGTGGGGCCCCAGTGTTGAGGATCAGCGGGGTGGAGATGCTGTTTCCTACCTTCACCATCTGGGGGCCCGTCAAGAAGTCCAGGACCCAGTTGCATAGGGCGGGGTCGAGACCCAGGGTCTCGAGCTTAATGATGAGTTTAGAGGGTAGTATGGTGCTAAATGCTGAGCTGTAGTCAATGAACAGCATTCTTACATAGGTATTCCTCTTGTCCAGATGGGATAGGGCAGTGTGATGGCGGTTGCATTGTCTGTTGACGTTTTGGAGCGGTAAGCAAATTGGAGTGGGTCTAGGGTATCAGATAGGTTGAAGGTAATATGATCCTTGTCTAGTCTCTCAAAGCAATTCATGATGACAGAAGTGAGTGCTACGGGGGCAATAGTAATTTAGTTCAGTTACCTTCGCTTTCTTGGGAACAGGAACAATGGAGGCCATCTTGAAGCATTTTGGATTGGTAGGGATTGGGATTGGTTGAATATGTCCGTAAACACACCAGCCAACTGGTCTGCACATGTTCTGAGGACGGGGCTAGGGATGCCATCTGGGCCGGCAGCTTTGCGAGGGTTAACACGTTTTAAATGTTTTACTCATGTTGGCCATGGAGAAGGAGAGTCCACAGGCTTTGGTAGCTGGCCGTGTCAGTGGCACTGTATTGTCCTCGAAGCGAGCAAAGAAGTTGTTTAATTTGTCTGGGAGCAAGATGGCAATGTCCGCGACGGGGTTGGTTTTCTTTTTGTAGTCCGTGATTGACTCTAGACCCTGCCACATACGTCTCATGTTTGAGCCATTGAATTGCGACTACTTTGTCTCTCTACTGACCATTCATTCCTATAATTGTTGACGTAATGTATGCTAATGTTGAGCTCTCCTTGTCCCAGAACTGCCCAGAATGCATCACGCGGCCCATTGATGTTAAAACGATTCCAATGTCCTTAAAAGTATGTCTGCTGTTGCGAATGTCAGACTCTACTTTGTAAGGCACATCGATCTGCAGGTTGAACATGGTAACATGGTAAATTGATTGTACAGTTTGTTTAGGCGATTTCACAGCTGACTAGCTACTTCACATGCTGATATTGTATTTGGTATTATAGTGTGTAGCTACGTTTGCTAGCTAGCTACGTTTGATAGCTAGCCAGCCAGCCCATAGAGAGAGCATTGTATTGTGGATGTTGTAGATGACCTGAGCTGCAACAGATTTCCACAATGGTTTTTACATGTTGCTACCAAACTTATTATAACGCCAAAATGAAACATTTGTTCACAAACAAATACTGTCAAATATTAGTCTTATGTAACACTGTAAATTATAGGAATGAATGGTTTTGGGTGGATTTATTTTCTTTAATACATGCTTTAATGAGATCTTTCATTCCTCATGTCTGTTTTAGTTCTTTGTCTTTTGTGGCAACGATGTTTTCTTGTGCTTGATCACTTCTGTGTTGGCATTTTCTTTTTGTGTTATGAGGTTGCCTTTGTCCTCCAGGACAGGACTGAATAAAGTCTTAGCACATGATAAAACACTGAATACATGTCCTCTACCACAACACAAAGGCACAGTTCGTCACACTCAAGGTTAATGGAACAGATTAGTTTACAGGACTAATGGAAAACAGGCATTTACTCCGGAAGCCAATGCTAGAACTGCTTTTTACACAGTGTCACTAAACGGATGTCAAACCATTTCTATTTTCTTTGTGAAGATTATCTGCTGTGACACGGTAGGCCTGTGTGAGGCCCATATTAAAGAGAGTGGTTTATCTTCATACCTGTGTGTGTGAAGTATTGTGTGTGTGTGTGTGTGTGTGCAGTATTGGAGAGGAGGGTAAATATTATTAGTGTGGGATTTCAAATAGCTGCTGTTATCTCCTTTGGCATGCTGAGTCATTATTTCAGTTATTGACATTTGCCTGTATGCTAATGTTCAACTGAAAAGCAGTACTGTATATTTTCCCTGAATACTTTCAGTATTACACACAGGTTGTGATGCCGTTTCAAAATGGTGTGTTGTGATTGTTGTTGTGAGCGTTGTTCACACTTACAGTATACAGAACATGCTGTAAGTCAGCTAAAGTTGCTGATAAGTTTCAATTGTTTTGTGCTAGGACTGAAGTACATGGGATGTTCAGAATTGTAGATCGTCCAACTTTGTCCTTGAGCGTTAGGTATACAGTATATTCGGAAATGATTCAGACTCCTTGACCTTTTCCACATTTAGTTATGTTACAGCCTTATTCTAAAATGTATTAAATTACATAAGTATTCAGACCCTTTGCTATGAGACACGAAATTGTACTCAAGTACGTCCTGTTTTCAGTGATCATCCTTGGGATGTTTATACAACCTGATTGGAGTCCACCTGTGGTAAATTACATTGATTGAACATGATTTGGAAAGGCACACACGTCTATATGAGGCGAACAGATGTCAGAGCATGTCAGAGCAAAAACCAAGCTATGAGGTTGAAGGAATTGTCCTCAGAGCTCCGAAACAGGGTTGTGCCAAGGCATAAACACTGTAGCCTCCATCATTCTTAAATGGAAGAAGTTTGGAACCACCAAGACTCTTCCTAGAGCTGGCCGCTCGGCCAAACTGAACAATCGGGGGAGAAGGGCAATGGTCACTCTGACAGAGCTCCAGAGTTCCTCTGTGGGTATTAGAGAATCTTCCTGAAGGATAACCATCTCTGCAAGCACTCCATCTATCAGGCCTTTATGGTAGAGTGGCCAGACGGAAGCCACTCCTCAGTAAAAGGCACATGACAACCCGCTTGGAGTTTGCCAAAAGGCACCTAAATGAAACCATGATGAAACCAAGTATGAACTCTTTGGCCTGAATGCCAAGCGTCACATCTGGAGGAAACCTGGCACCATCCCCATGGTGAAGAATGGTGGTGGCAGCATCATGCTGTAGGGATGTTTTTCAGTGGCAGGGACTGGGAGACTAGTCAGGATCGAGGGAAAGATGAACGGACCAAAGTACAAAATGATCCTTAATAATGAAAACCTGCTCCAGAGCGCTCAGGACCATGACCCTAAGCACACAGCCAAGACAACGCAGGAGTAGCTTCAGGACAAGTCTCAATGTCCTTGAGTGGCCCAGCCAGAGCCCGGACTTGAACCTGATCGAACATCTCTGGAGAGACATGAAAATAACTGTGCAGCGATGCTCCCCATCCAACCTGACAGAGCTTGAGAGTATCTGCAGAGAAGAATGGGAGAAACTCCCCAAATACAGGTGTGCAAATCTTGTAGCGTCCTACCCAAGAAGACTCTGTAATCACTGCCAAAGGTGCTTCACCAAAGTACTGAGTAAAGGGTCTGAATACTTATGTAAATATAATATTTCAGTTATTTTTTTATACATTTGCAAAACATTTTTTTTTACAAGTTTCTTCCTTTGTTATTATGTGGTATTGTGTTTAGATTGATTAAATTGTTTTTTTTCCCTCAATTTTAGAATAAGGCTGTATGTAACGTAACAAAATGTTGAAAAAGTAAAGTGGTCTGAATACTTTCCGAATGCGCTGTAGCAGTCAATACCAATGCTGCATTGTTGACAAATATTTGCTCTGTCAATGGGCTTATAAAGTGAAGTAGAGCAATCTCCGAGGAGTAGCCATCTCATTCCAGGTCAACAACACAGTTAATATAACACAAATATACCCCAGGGAAGAACTTGTTCAGGGGCAGGCCTCTGCTTTTTTTGTTCAGGGCAGACTCCCTCTCTCTCCCTATGTTTAAGGGAAATATATGTACTTGTATCTGTGTAGTAATGGGGATGTTTATAGGACCACTGGCTTCGCTGAATCGGCTGCTACTATTGCTGATTTCAAATTTAACAAAAGAAGTACACTAATTTACCTTGGAAAAGGAACTGCCTGGTCAGCAACCTTCGCAATATTAATTGTGCTCACATGGCTATTCATTAAAAAAAAATTACTCACGTGAGCCACTACGCCTGGACACTGTAGTCAAATGTTTTCCCTGTCCAACTCTCTTTGTTGGAGAGTTGGACAGGGAAAAATATTTTCTTTGATTACTGGACCTCATTGGCTGATGGTTAAACATAGTTAGTGTACTGTCTTAAAATTATCTGAAATTAAAGACAGGCCTGTTTCATGTTGTAGTAGTTATTATTTTCTAAGACCAATGAATCATTTGCTCTGCCAGTGAC
Organism: Oncorhynchus mykiss; assembly: GCF_013265735.2. Classification (NCBI taxonomy): domain Eukaryota; kingdom Metazoa; phylum Chordata; class Actinopteri; order Salmoniformes; family Salmonidae; genus Oncorhynchus; species Oncorhynchus mykiss. The sequence continues at coordinate 37,251,671 of NC_048573.1, forward strand.
TGCTTGTGCATCTGATTTAGTCCCAGTACAGGACCACATTAAAAGAGTTCCATTGCACTCTGTGGTGTGATCCTTCAATTAAAATAGTCTTGACTCATGAATCTGTAGACAGGAAAATTCCTTAGTGTGTGATAAATTGCCTGACTCCCCAGCTGACTTCAACAGTTCCTCTACCTCCTTTCTTTTCCCCCTCGCTCTCGTCTCTTTACCCCTCTCTCCTTTCTCTCTCTTGTCTTTCCTCGCTCTATTGTAGATCCTCTCTCCTCTCCACTGATCCCTCCGCACCACACCAGAATACTTCAGGGGAGACATGTTCCATCCCACAACTAACACTTCCTGATTGTGTTATCACACATGTAGGACAACAGTGAGTTGTCCTCTTGTGATCCATGTTTCGTTGAAGCTCTTTGTTTATGGTTTTGTCAGAGGTTTGTCAAATTGGTCAAGTCTGTTCAAGTGTGCAATAAGAGCACTGCTTTTATTGTCTGCTTGTTGAGACTTAGCGCGAAAGTAGAGCAGTGAGCCAGCCCAACGGGGACAGTGGATTGCAGTTTATTGTGTGACAGGGTAATTGCTCTATACGATTTATCAGCCAAGGGGATGAACTATTCAAAGGCATCTCGCTGCAGAGAAACTTGAAGGGCACACATCTTGAAACAGCACACTACTGTGTATATACACTGAATGTACAAAACATTAGGAACCCCTTCCTAATATTGAGTTGCAACCCCCCTTTTGCCCTCAGAACAGCCTCAATTTGTCAGGGCATGAACACTACAAGGTGTTGAAAGTGTTCCACAGGGATGCTGGCCCATGTTGAATCCAATGCATCCCACAGTTATGTCACATTGGCTGGATGGCATTAGGGTCGTGTTTGGTATACTCTAATAATGTTTGGTGTACTCAGTGTATAATATAATATGCCTGTATAATATATGCCGTTTAGCTGACACTTTTATGCAAAGCGACTTACATTCATGCCGCCATACATTTTACATATGGGTGGTCCCGGGAATCGAACTCACTAACCTGGCATTACAAGCACCGTGCTCTACCAACTGAACTACAAAGGACCACTCACAATAAACATGTGGACAGAGCTTTCATTAACTGATTGGAAATGGGATGGAAGTACATTATATTGCCAGTGCGACGTGTGCACTATTTAGTAGATTCTCTCTCCCCCACTCTGCAGAGCTCAGGGCTTCCCGGTCTGGTTTATGATACACTGTCGGCTCAATCTCCCTCTCACTCTTCCTCCTTCACATTCTCTATGTATTTCTATATCTCTCTCTCTCCCACCCTCCCTCCCTCATGTGCTCTCTCTATTTCTCTCTCTCTCCTCATTCTTCTCTCGCTCTCTCTCTAACTACTGCACCACAAGTCTCTATTGATTACTCGATACGAGGGTTGGGGTGAAGCTATGAGGTCACGCGAGATGTGTAAATCCCCCCTGATTTCTACCCAGCAATCAGGGGATGTTCTGAGGACATTTGGTGACGTTCCCATTTGGCCCCTTATGGGATTCCGCACAATCCCATTGATAACAGTACCAATCAGGTACTGGTTGGGGTTTTGTGCCGGCCAGGTTCTGATGTGCTATCTGCAGGCCGGGACGGACGGATGGACGAACAGAGGGAGGAAAGGAGGGAGGGATAGATCTGAATGGTCCACTAGCTCCATTTCATACATTAACAATTCAGAGGTTTTATGATCTTCATTACAGTGACTGGCTGTTTCAGAGGGAGGCTGTGGTTTGTGGTTATCTCAGACGCCTGGCTGCAGTAATAACACCGCTCAGCCTATTGATTACTGGAATGGTCTGCCCTATTCCTGCATCAGCTGGTCAGGGGCTGCTGGTAGTGTGTCTGTTAGTGGCCAGTACTGGGTTGAGGTGCATGGGTTCACTTCACACAGAGGAGAAGGGACAGAGTGAGAATAAGTACTATAATAATGCAGTACTGTACATGGATCAATGGCTATATAAGTTCATGAGAGATGGATGTATGGATTGGATATACTGTATACAGTTGAAGTCAGAAGTTTACATACACCTTAGCCAAATACGTTTAAACTCAGTTTTTCACAATTCCTGACATTTAATCCTAGTAAAAATTTCCTGTCTTAGGTCTATTAGGATCATCACTTTATTTTAAGAATGTGAAATGACAGAATAATAGTAGAGAGAATGATTTATTTCAGCTTTTATTTCTTTCATCACATTCCTAGTGGGTCAGAAGTTTACATACACTCAAGTAGTATTTTATAGCATTGCCTTTAAATTGTTTAACTTGGGTCAAACATTTCAGGTAGCCTTCCACAAGTTTCCCACAATAAGTTGGGTGAATTTTGGCCCATTCCTCCCGACAGAGCTGGTGTAACACTTTTTTGGTTACTACATGATTCCATATGTGGTATTTCATAGTTTTGATGTCTTCACTATTATGTAGAAAATGGTAAAAAAAAATAAAGAAAAACCCTTGAATTAGTAGGTGTGTCCAAACATTTGACTGGTACAGTACATATAGGTACATATCTTTTATAAATATATAAAACACTTAGGCTTCTACTTCCAGCTTATACATACTATATACATTTTTACGGACATAATATATTTTACAATAGTTATTTGGTTTGTTTTTAGTCCTGGTCTTCCTCTACCTTCAACCTCAACCTCTCCCATCTATTTCTGATGTCCATCCAGTTTGCTTTCTATTTGCCATACATTTGTGATGTTTCACAAAAGATGTGAACATTTCTATTCTCATAGTTTCTACAGACTGTAAATTAAAGATACAAATGTTTGCTAAAAGTATTATTAGTGTTATCTGCAGAGTTGGATCCAGTTAAATGTTGCAATTCTTCAGCCATTCCTGGAACTGACCAAAAACAAGCTATTGTACATGTGGACAGAACCAAAATAAACAATCTAATGACTGTCTCCTTGCAGCAAAATCTGCATTGCAGGGAAGGTTGTATCCCCCATATATATATATATATATATGTAACATTCTATTGGTTACAAGAATTTTGTATAATAATTTTAAATTGAAAAATTCAAAGTTTTGAACCCGGCGTCGTTTTGCGTATTTGTTCATAAACCATAAGCCATGGAATCTGTACGTCGACAATCTCTTCCCAACTATTTAGCAATCTCTACGGCACAGCTGTCAATTTTTTGGTCCTTAAATGAAACTGGTATACTTTTTTATTTATCACAATTTTCTTTAATCAATTTTGGTCTTTTAATGCAGGGCCGACAGACAAGTTCCTTACTTTTTCCACCTTCCACTTGCCTCTTCCATTTTTGTGGTAACGCTGCAATTAGTTGGTTGTAATTTTGGGTAGGACAGACATTTCCATATATTTTTGTTAGCTGCATGTGTGACAACTCCACCAGTCGTATTTATGATATAATTTACAAAGATTATACCTTTTTTGTTTTTTTAATCAATTAGTATATTTACATTTAACCACACTATTTGTTGAATTACTTGTTCTGTCTTTTCTGGTGGATTAAACTGAAATTGCAACTAACTTTCTATGGCTTGTTTTAAAACTCAAATCAAATAAATTTTTATTTTTCACTTGCGCCAAATACAACAGGTTTAGACCTTACAGTGAAATGCTTACTTACAAGCCCTTAAACCTACAATGCAGTTTTTAAGAAAAAAATCAAATAAAAATAAAATAAAATAATTAAAGAGCAGCAGTAAAATAACAATAGTGAGGCTAAATACATTGGGTACCGGTACAGAGTCAATGTGCGGGGGCACCGGTTAGTGGAGGTAATTGAGGTAATATGTACATGTAGGGAGAGTTATCAAAGTGACTATGCATAGATAACAACAGAGAGTAGCAGCAGCATGAGGATCAATGTTGCGGATTTGTTGTTACCTACCCTTACCACCTGGGGGTGGCCCGTCAGGAAGTCCCGGATCCAGTTGCAGAGGGAGGTGTTTAGTCCCTCAGGACATTATTTTAGTGATGAGCTTTGAGGGCACTATGGTGTTGAACGCTGTTGTCAATGAATAGCATTCTCACATAGGTGTTCCTTTTGTCTAGGTGGGAAAGGGCAGTGTGGAGTGCAATAGAGACTGCATCATCTGTGGATCTGTTGGGGCGTTATGCAAATTGTAGTGGATCTAGGGTTTCTGGGATAATGGTGTTGATGTGAGCCATGACCAGCCATTCAAAGCACTTAATGGCTACAAACGTGAGTGCTACTGGTCGGTAGTCATTTAGGCAGATTACCTTAGTGTTCTTGGGAACAGGGATTATGGTGGTCTGCTTGAAACATGTTGGTATTACAGACTCAGACAGGGAGAGGTTGAAAATGTCAGTGAAGACACTTGCCAATTGCTCAGTGCATGCTTGGAGTACACGTCCTGGTATTCCGTCGGGCCCTGCGGCCTTGTGAATGTTGACCTGTTTAAAGGTCTTACATCGGCTGCGGAGAGCGTACTCACACAGTCGTCCGGAACAGCTGATGCTCTCATGAATGTTTCAGTGTTACTTGCCTCGAAGCAAGCATAAAAGTAATGTAGCTCGTCTGGTAGGCTCGTGTCACTGGGCAGCTCTCGGCTGTGCTTCCCTTTGAAGTCTGTAATAGTTTGCAAGCCCTGCCACATACGACGAGCATTGGAGTCGGTGTAGTACGATTCCATCTTAGTCCTGTATTGATGCTTTGCCTGTTTGATGGTTCGTCAGTAATCCTGTAATCCTGATGCCTGTAATCCATGGCTTCTTGTTGAGGTATGTAGGTATAGTCATTGTGGGGACGACGTCATCGATGCACTTATTGATGAAACCATTGACTGATGTGTTGTACTCCTCAATGCCTTTGGAAGAATCCCGGAACATATTCCAGTCTGTGCTAGCAAAACAGTCCTGTACCTTAGCATCTGCTTCACCTGACAACTTTTTTATTGACCGAGTCACTGGTACTTCCTGCTTTAACTTTTGCTTGTAAGCAGGAATCAGGAGGATAGAATTATGGTCAGATTTGCCAAATGGAGGGTGAGGAGAGCTAGAGTTACTAAAGTGGTTGAGTTTTATTTTTATTTTTTCCTTCAGGATTCACATTTAACATGCTGTTTAACTTAAGTTTCCGGCCACTAGGAGCGCCACCTCTGGATGAGCGATATTTCAGAGATAATTTCATTTTCAAATAAGTGAAGTGAGAGGTTTAATTTGCATAAAGGGATCAAGGTCATTATTGAACATTCTTACATTCTTACTAATTTGCTAGAGAACCAGTTCGGATTTAGTGTAGCTTTTGTATGACTGACGCCTTTAGTGAGAGGTCTAATGTTTTAACATTTAATCATTTCTGCCCTCCAAATTAAATAAATTGTCCCTTTTAATTTTGTCTGGCTTGCCGTGCCAAATAAAATTGAATAATTTCTTTCTCATATACAGTGCCTTTGGAAAGTATTCAGACCCCTTGACTTTTTCCACATTTTGTTACATTAGTCTTATTCTAAAATGGATTAAATAGTTTTTTTCCCTCATAAATCTACTCACAATACCCCATTAATGACAAAGCATAAACTGTATTTTAGAAATGTTTGCTAATTTATTAATAAAGGATCTCTCTTTATTTTGCTCCGTTCATCTTTGCCTCGATCCTGACTAGTCTCCCAGTCCCTGCCACTAAAAAACATCCCCACGGCATGATGTTGCCACCAGAATGCGTTACTGTAGGGATGGTGCCAGGTTTCCTCCAGATGTGAAGCTTGGCATTAAGGCCAATGAGTGTCTGGTCTGATGAAACCAAGATTGAACTCTTGTTACTCATGGTCTAAGAATCTTTAGGTGCCTTTAGGCTGTCATGTGCCTTTTTCTGAGGAGTGGCTTCTGGCCACTCTACCATAAAGGCCTGATTATGTTCTCCCATCTCCACAGAGGCACTCTAGTTGTATTTGTTTTTGATCCAATGGATACTATAGTACATTTATCATAATTTGGTTGTCATCCTGAGAGTTTAAAAAAGTATCTACATCCCCTGAGGCTGTAGAGGGATTCAAATTGTGGATTTAAAAGAACATGAATCATCAGCGTGCAATGACACATTTGTTAAACCCTGGATTTCTAGCCCCTTGATATTATTGTTGGATCCGATTTTAACACGCTAACATTTCTATGGCAATAATACATAGATTTGCCGATAGTGGACATCCTTGTTTTACTCCTCTTGACAGTTTTAAAACTTTCTGATAAGTACTACAGCCGCTATTGTAAAGTTTGATTCCACCAGATGGGAAGTCACTAGTAAGCAACAATGATTAATAGGCCTATGAAGAGAACCACCCATAATGTGTGGGAGCTCTTAAGCTTTGGGTGTTCTTTGATGTTCGTGGTTTCTGTATTGTCATCACATTCTGTAGCATCCAAACTGTGCACCAGCCATTGGATGAATGGAAACAGGCATCTGTTACAATACACCAAAACGTGTAATGACATTTGGCGATTGTCATTAGGCCTAGATTCTAGTAACCTGAATTAATTGATGGGTCTTGCTGACAAATGTACCTTTTTTGTATAAATAAATCTCGGGGACACCTGAAAAGGGGCTGAAATATGGGATGCAAATACAGCTGTGCTGTCTCGACCTCATGAGAGTGGGAAACTGTGAGGGCCCAGTTGAAACAATGTTGCAAGTTCACTAGCAGACTGAACCCAGTCGATATATAATGTTGCAAGTTTGTTAGCAAAAGCTCAAGACAGAGAGAGGCACAATAGGCGGAGTAGAGCGATGAATGCGATTGAAAGAACCTGAACCAACTGTGACTGGTTTAAACCATGATAGAGAGGTGGGGTGTTCGTTTCATTTGGAATAAGCTTTTATTTTCACATTTACCACTGTATCCGTACAATTAGGAGAATGGGTAAATTAGAGAACCACTCATGTCTCATTTATGGGTGTCTGAGCTCCCCTTGTCCCCGCTGTAATTTGCACACTGAGGTTACTCACATTAAGATCTTCATTTAAGTAGTGCAGAGTCTGGAGTGCTGCTCTGGTCTTCTGTCTCTCTATCTGACTGGGAACTACAGGGTTGCTGCTATGATGACGAGTGACTGAAGCCGTGACCTGTCCTGATAGGAGCGTTCAAGAGGTCGTTGAGAAGTGGACTCAGAGATTGGAAGTGGTTGAGATGTAATTACAGTGCCTTCGGAATGTATTCAGACCCCTTTACTTTTTCCATATTTTGTTACAGCCTTATTCTAAAATGTATTTAAACATTTTTTTTTAAAGCTCAGCAATCTACACACAATACCCAATAATGACAAAGAGAAAACAGGTTTTTAGACATGTTTGCAAATGTATAAAAAAATAAAATAAACAGATATTATTTACATAAGTATTCATCCCCTTTGCTTTGAGACCTGAAATTGAGCTCAGGTGCGTCCTGTTTCCATTGATCATCCTTGAGATGCTTCTACAACTTGATTGGAGTGCACCTGTGGTAAATTCAAATGATTGGACATGATTTTTAAAAGGAACACAACTGTCTATAGAAGGTCCCACAGTTGACTGTACACGTCAGAGTAAAAACCAAGCCATAAGGTCAAAGGATTTGTCCTGATGGTCACTCTGACAGAGCGCCAGAGTTCCTCTGTGGAGATGGGAGAACCTTCCAGAATGACAACAATATCTGCAGCACTCCACCAATCAGGCCTTTATGGTTGAGTGGCCAGACGGAAGCCACTCCTCGGTAAAAGGCACATGACAGCCCACTTGGAGGTCACCAAAAGGCACCTTAAGACTCTGACCATGAGAAACACCTTCCCTACGGTGAAGCATGGTGGTGGCAGCATCATGCTGTGGGGATGTTTTTCAGTGGAAGGGACTGGGAGACTAGTTATGATCGAGGGAAAGATGAACGGAGCAAAGTACAGAGAGATCCTTGATGAAAACCTACTCTAGAGCGCTCAGGACCTCAGACTGGGGTGAAGGTTCACCTTCCAACAGGACAACAATCTTAAGCACACAGCCACCAAGACAACGCAGGAGTGGCTTCGGGACAAGTCTCTCAATGTCCTTGAGTGGCACAGCCAGAGCCCGGACTTGGCCCCGATCTAACCTCTCTGGGGAGACTTGAAAATAGCTGTGCAGCGACGCTCCCCATCCATCCTGACAGAGCTTGAGATGATCTGCAGAGAAGAATGGCTGAAATTCCCCAAATACAGGTGTGCCAAGCTTGTAGCGTCATACACAAGAAGACTCGAGGCTGCTGTATTCACTGCCAAAGGTGCTTTAACAAAGTACCGAGTAAAGCGTCTGAATACTTATGTAATTCTAATATTTCAGTTTTTTATTTGTTAAACTAGCAAATATGAAAATAAAAAAAACTTTTGCCTTGTCATTATGGGGTATTGTGTGTAGATTGATGAGGGGGAAAAAACTATTTAATACAATTTAGAATAAGTGGTAAAAGTCAAGGGGTCTGAATACATTCCAAAGGCACTATGTGCCATAGAAATAACGATGTTTGTCCTGATCTGTACCACATATCCACCGTGTTACTCTCAGGAGAACTGGAGTGTTTTAAAGCATGCGTCTAGCTCCTTGTGGTAATTTGTCATAATAACCGCAAAGTCCTCTGACAGTCTATCGGAATTGCACTGAGCACACCGCACTATGCAACACTGCTACACACTGCCTTAAGGACTAGCAGCCGGAAGCAGGGCTCCGTAAACCACAGCATTGTGAGCAGGGTTGCAATCACAATCTGGAGAGTTCATTATCACGCCTGGTCACTGATCAGCATGAGGATCTCCATCTTCTAGTCAGGGCTGTCAGAGTTTATAGTGTTGTCATGTGTCTAAATGTGAGCCTCTAAGGACATAGTACTAGAGGGTATATTATGGAACCTGGAAGAGTAATACAGCACAGGAGGTTAGTGGCACCTTAATTGGGGAGGACGGGCTCGTAATTGGGGAGGACGGGCTCCATTCCGTCCATTATTATGAGCCGTCCTCCTCTCAGCAGCCTCCACTGTAATACAGGCCCATTTAGGGAGTGTTTTGAAAGGTTTTCTGTACGGTGAAGATGAGCGATTAACCCGAGGCGAGGGTTACAGGGTTGAATACTGTATGTTTGTCCTTTTCGTGGTGATGAAAATAAGCACAGATGCCTATTGATGTGTCACAGGTGCAACGTCCTGAGATGTGATCAGGTGTGACATCAGTCTTGTTTTCCAAAGGCCCGGGGTGATGGACACTCACAACACACACATGCACACGCACAGGCTCACACACACTTTGATACACACATTCTAAAGGTAAATGTACACACTACAGTATGCTCTGACATCCTCTCTCTTAACTGATGCTCTCCTTTCACAGTATAAAAGATTCCCACATTTTTGTGAATTTGATATAGTGGGAGATTTTTGTCTCTGGCAAAGCTTATCGTTTCATCAGTTTCATACCTCTGCAGTATCTGGCAGAGAAGATCCTCATAGTGCCTCTGATCTAACTCTCTGCCTGATAGCAGACATTTGCAATTCCATAGCTCAGTATCGCAGCTCAGGGCTAGGCCGGGAGGCGATAAGACAGATGCTCTGAATAAAGTATTAAACATTTTCCCCTAGGGGAATGAGATTGGGCACAGTGTTACACTGTAAATATGACATACTGTATAACTCGTTGTTTTCAGCTGCCTTTTTAAGTTTATTTATTTCACCTTTTTTTTTAAACTAGGCAAGTCAGTTAAGAAGTCATTCTTATTTACAGTGATGGCCTACCCCGGTCAAACCCTAACCCGGACGACACTGGGCCAATTGTGTTCCCTCTCTATGGGACTCCCAATCGCGGCCTGTTGTGATACAGCCTGGAATCAAACCAGGGTCTGTAGTGACACCTAGCACTGAGATGCAGTGCAGTGCGCCTCTTGGGAATTGAACTACTAGTTGGATTTGGTGAGAAGTGTTTGACTGAGGGTAGTTGGTGGGTTATTAGTTACTGTTGATTTGATTGTTTAGGTTGAATCCTTCAGGGTTTGAGTTGAGTGCAGTTTATCAGTGGGATTAGGCTTTCTATGCATGGAAAGTCAACTACATACAGTGCAAGAATGTAAGCAGTGTGACGCGAAAGAGGATTACAGTAGGCCCTACTGAATATAAACCGCAGATTTATGATATCCCAGCTTATGTGACATGCACATATGATGTGGTGTGTGCGCATGTGTAAAGACGTTACCAGGCTCTGTATATCCACACTTTTACTGATATATACATTTATATTCTTATGTTGCTGTTATGAGAGTGTTTGAGCCTTCAGCCCTGCATTCTATATCAATGCTAGAATCCTAATTTCCTACTTCATCCATACCATCAATCTTCATCACATCCCATTGGGACTCCAATGCAATGCAGGTGTAGAATGCAGGAACTCTTGAGTGTACTTCAGTCACAGTGGATATAGTGCTTTATTTCCCCTACAGAGTGAAATGCTCATCTCTGAGATGGCAGATGATTTAAAGCAGGGAGTCTCTCTGCTTACTGAGAGAGCTTTGACACACACTGCACACTGCTCTGTGTTACAGAGAGAAGGGGTGTTATGAGAAACTGCATAAAGAATAAATGCTGCACTTTCTGACTTCCTGAGTAGAGGTGAAAGGTCACGGTCACAGGGGAGTTCCATTTTTCCAGCTTCTGACGTTAATTGGGGAGGTCAGAAAAATAGTCTGGTTTTGTGGAACAATAGCATGGTTATTTATTTATTTTGGCCCAAAGGATGATGTTCTGCACACCATCTCAGGTCGACCGATTAATCGGAATGGCTGATTTAATCAGGGCCAATTTTCAAGTTCATAACAATCGGAAATCGGTATTTTTGGACACCGATTTGGCCGATTTAATTATTATTATTTGTTTTACACCTTTATTTAACTAGGCAAGTCAGTTAAGAACACATTCTTATTTTCAATGACGGCCTAGGAACAGTAGGTTAACTGTCTGTTCAGGGGCAGAACGACAGATTTTTACCTTGTCAGTTCGGGGATTCAATCTTGCAACCTTACAGTTAACTAGTCCAATGCTCTAACCACCTGCCTCTCATTGCACTCCACGAGGAGCCTGCCTGCCTGTTACACAAATGCAGTAAGAAGCCTCCCTGGCCTCCCGGGGCCTCCCGGGTGGCACAGTGGTCTGGGGCATTGCATCGCAGCGCTAGCTGTGCCACCAGAGACTCTGGGTTCGCGCCCAGGCTCTGTCGCAGTCGGCCGCGACCGGAAGGTCTAGCGTCATACGGGTTACGGGTTTGGCCGGTAGGGATATCCTTGTCTCATCACGCACCAGCGACTCCTGTGGCGGGCCAGGCGCAGTGCGCGCTAACCAAGGTCGCCAGGTGCACTGTGTTTCCTCCGACACATTGGTGTGGCTGGCTTCTGGGTTGGATGTGTTAAGAAGCAGTGCGGCTTGGTTGGGTTGTGTTTCGGAGGATGCATGGCTTTCGACCTTTGTCTCTCCCGAGCCCGTACGGTAGTTGTAGCGATGAGACAAGATAGTAATTACTAACAATTGGATACCACTAAATTGGGGAGAAAAAGGGGGTAAAAAAAAAGCCAAGGTAAATTGCTAGCTAGCATTAAATGTATCTTATAAAAAACAATCATAATCACTGAAATAATAAATGTTTTGTTATAGCAGTCTGACTGAGTGGTGGTAGGCAGCAGCAGGCTCGTAAGCATTCATTCAAACAGCACTTGCATGCGTTTTGCCAGCAGCTCTTCCCTGTGTTTCAAGCATTGCGCTGTTTATGACTTCAGACAAGCCTATCAACTCCCGAGATTAGGCTGGTGTAACCGATGTGAAATGGCTAGCTAGTTAGCAGGGTGCGCGCTAATAGCGTTTCAAATGTCACTCGCTCTGAGACTTGGAGTGGTTGTTCCCCTTGCTCTGCATGGGTAACGCTGCTTCGAGGGTGGCTGTTGTCGTTGTGTTCCTGGTTCGAGCCCAGGTAGGAGCGAGGAGAGGGACGGAAGCTATACTGTTACACTGGCAATACTAAAGTGCCTATAAGAACATCCTATAGTCAAAGGTATATGAATTACAAATGGTATAGAGAGAAATAGTCCTATAAATACTATAACTACAACCTAAAACCTCTTACCTTGGAATATTGAAGTCTCACGTTAAAAGGAACCACCAGCTTTCATGTTCTCATGTTCTGAGCAAGGAACTTAAACGTTAGCTTTTTTACATGGCACATATTACACTTTTACTTTGTTCTCCAACACTTTGTTTTTGCATTATTTAAACCAAATTGAACATGTTTCATTATTTATTTGAGGCTAAATTGATTTTTATTGCTGTATTATATTAAGTTAAAATAAGTGTTCATTCTGTATTGTTGTAATTGTCATTATTACAAATACATTTTTAAAAAATCGTCCGATTTAATCGGTATCGTTTTTTTTTTTGGTCCTCCAATAATCGGTATCGGCATTGAAAAATCATAATCGGTCGACCTCTAATCTCAATGACAGTCTACTGAAGTCGCTGACTGTTATAATACACAAAACATATTTGCTCTTTTTCCTATTGGATTGTGCTGATTTGAACATTTTTAAAACAGATATATATTACTACTAATTGGGTGATTGCTGTTCCCTCCTTTCACTGGCTCTCAATTCGATGATCAATGCGTGACAGACGTGCTACTGCTTCGTTCATGTACCAGGTCTATGCTCGGTGTACATCGGCATGTTCATACATTTTCTTCAATTAATCGTCTCCACATCTGGATCCACCCTGTTAAGGGAGTGAACATTATTATAATAAGGGTTACATGGAGAAAATTGGACTTCACTGAACTTAAAATGGATGGCCCTGCCTTCAGCAATGTACATTTGACCTAAACTCTCCCTAAAAGCTTGAAAAAACTAAACAAGTGACCCTCCCCTATATTTAAAATAATAATAATCACAAAGTGGATAGCAGAGAACATGTCTACTATTTACCCTCACTTATTGAACAGACCACAGCCTTAGATATGCAGTTTTGGAAACTGTTCTTCGTCCTAAAAGCCAGGGTTCCCCAACTGGGAAGTGTTTCAAATATATATATATTGTTGGACATAATACAGTGCCTTCGGAAAGTAAGCTGATCCCTTGACTTTTTCCACATTTTGTTAGGTTACAGCCTTATTCTAAAATTGATTATATCGTTTTTTTTCCCCTCATCAATGTACAAACAATACCCCATAATGACAAAGCAAAATCATTTAAAAATATATTTTTTGCTCATTTATTAAAAATATTTAAAAATAACATTTAAGTATTCATACCTTTTACTCAGTACTTTGTAAAAGCAGCGATTACAGCCGTGAGTCTTCTTGGGTATGACGCTACAAGCTTGGCACACCTGTTTTTTCCATCCTTCTCTGCAGATCCTCTCAGGCTCTGTCAGGTTGGATGGTGAGTGTTGCTGCACAGCTATTTTCAGGTCTCTCCAGAGATGTTTGATCGGGTTCATGTCTGGGCTCTGGCTGGGCCACTCAAGGACATACAGAGACTTGTCCTGAAGCCACTCCTGCGTTGTCTTGGCTGTGTGCTTAGGGTCGTTGTGCTGATGGAAGGTAAACCTTCGCCCCAGTCTGAGGTCCAGTCTGAGGTCCGTCTGGCCACTCTACCATAAAGGCCTGATTGGTGGAGTGCTGCAGAGATTGTTGTCCTTCTGGAAGGTTCTCCCATCTCCACAAAGGAACTCTAAGCTCTATCAGTGTGACTATTGTTTTTTTTTGTCCTCCCCCCCCCCCCCCCCCCCCCCCCGATTGCCCAGTTTGGCCAGGCCAGCTCTAAGGAAGAGTATTGTTGGTTCCAAACTTCTTCCATTCAAGAATGATGGAGACAACTGTGTTCTTGGGGACCTTCAATGCTGCAGACATTTTTGGTACCCTTCCCCAGATCTGTGCCTCGACACAATCCTGTCTCGGAGCTCTACGGATAATTCCTTCGACCTCATGGATTGGTTTTTACTCTGACGTGCACAGTCAACTGTGGGACCTTCTATAGACAGTTGTGTTCCTTTTTATGATCATGTCCTATCAATTTAATTTACCACAGGTGGACTCCAATCAAGTTGTAGAAACATCTCAAGGATGATCAATGGATACAGGATGCTCAGGTGCATCCTGTTTCCATTGATCATCCTTGAGATGTTTTCGTCCTTGAGATGCACATGAGCTCAATTTTATAGCAAAGTTCTGAATTCTAATACTATATGTAAATAAAGTATTTCATTTGATTTATTTTTATAAATTTGCAAAAATGTCTAAACCTGTTTTCCGTTTGTAATTACAGCGTATTGTGTGTAGATTGCTGAGGACTTTTAAAAATATATAATCCATTTTAGAATGAAGCTGTAATGTAACCAAACGTGGAAAAGTCAAGGGGTCTGAATACTTTCTGAAGGCACCGTAGACTGTAAAAACACCAGGAAATCATCTCCAAGTGATTTTCATTTGTTAAATCTCTTCCCAAGTATTCCCACGCATACTAGAGAGACACGTGACTTGTACATTTGTAAGCAAGGTTTAAAATGATTATATTTTAGTCAAACATATCTGTTTTGGCTTCTTGCGGTCAATTTGCAGTCTTCAAATGATTTGTTATTATGTTCCGGGCCCCCGACCATCTGCTCAAGGAAAAATAGACCCGCGGCTGAATCTAGTTGTAATCCCTGCTATAAGCATTACATCATTTTGAGGTTGTGGCTTCGCAGACAACCTTGGACAGGAGTAAGGGTGGAAAGATCTACTCTACAGTAAAAGCATTGCGTGAGTCTATCATCGTATTTGTAGGTCAGAGGGAAAAAAATGCCTTTTATAAACTTGTCATGCAATTCTACATAATTGTACATATTAGCAGAGTATTTTTTTAATACAAAACAAAATACTGAAATGACAGGCTTAGAATGTACAGAGAGAGAGGCCTATGTGTTCACCTTGACATATTTCGTAAAGAAACTGTCCCTATTTGCAAATGATTAAACCTGAGAAGTAATTAGGTATCTGAGCACGTTACTTTTGAAAGTAAGGCCTACCTTTTCACTCCAGACAGAGTAGTTCTACCAATGCAGAAAAATGTCAGCTTTAACGGCTGGCTACTCTTCTCCTGTAGCTTAACCCACCGAGAGGTCACACGCGTTTCCCGAAAAGCTGTCTGGGTTTAAACATCTTCTATTGTACATATAATTAATAGTTTAATCAATTGATAGTGACATAATTAGATTACTTTGTTGTCCTCTTGGCTTTAGAAGGTTGTAGCCAAGAAACAAAACAATGATATCCCCATATACATCGGAGTCATGTCTTTCCTGGCTATTTTACAGCTAATTTCTAGCATAAAGCATCATGGACCAAAGTGCTATTATAGATCACTTTATATAATCTGATCTGTTTTTCTTCTTCTTCTAAATCTTAAGCTAACAAGGTGTAGGTACAGTAGGCCTGTGGTTTTTGCCATTTTCTTGAATAAAAGTTAGGACTATGGCATACCCCCTCAATTCGAGTCTTGGTTTTAACCTAGCCTACCTCCATTTCAGTGAGGGGCTGTTATTTAAAGAGTGCATGGTGGGTGGAGGATGGTGGTTGGAGGAATTGACCGATAAATCTATGGATGTAGCAGCCTATAGCCTAATTTTGTCTGTCAAACAGGTAGCCCTATATCTTATTTCTTAAATAGGAAGGAATAGGCTCCAACACAAAGCCCCCTTGTTGTGATTAAAGTGTAATTAAAATGAAGACGTTTGAAATGAATTATGCCTACTATAATTTGTCTACTTTAAGCACCATGAACTCTCCATTTCCCATTGATTATGCTGTAGCTGCTGCTTCCAGTTTCAGCACCACAATGTCATTCACTCTAATCTGGTTTTACTGTGAGGTCAATAACTCTGATAAATACATCATGGGCAAGAAACATTGTTTTTAATCAAATCAATTATAGTAGTAGCAAGCTATCAAAGTTGACCTCTGGTCCTCCTCAACTTCACACTCTCCTTCTTAAACTGAACAGAACATAGGCTATAGGCTAGTCCGCGGGGAAGATGGTGAACATTTCGGAAGAAGCTTTCGACTCCTCCTGAATAGCCACCGTAGGCCTACACAGCATAGACATTGGTTAGGCAGCACACCATTTTTGGGGGGGATCAGCAAGAGCAGAGTAGGCCAGGGCTCAAAGTTGGAATATCCATTGCAATGTGTAGTGAAGCTTAGCTTCTCGGATGGTGTAAATAAAACGATCTTAAAAAGATAACATTGCTCTGTGCTTCACTTAGCATGCACATCGTGGCCTATATGTCTATAGGCAGGCTATGGATCATTTGATTGAGACCACACTAAATAGCCTATAGGCGCACTTGATATTACGCGTCTAGTGGAGAATCAGAGATGGGGGCACGCATCGATTTCTAGCCTAATAAGAAACTAATTTTAAAACACTGAAACATTCCAATTGAATTAATTACAAATTACATGACCTTCCCCTTGACTGAAATTGAAAAAGCATGACCCTCCCACATTTTCCTCCCAGGTTACCATTCTGTAAATGTCGATCAATTCCTAAGCATTCCGCTCAGACCCGCTGCCTCTTGTCAACCCACTCTAACATGGATCTCGCTCTCTGTCTCTCTCTTTCTCTCTCTTTCTCTCATGGGTACCAGTGTAATTTCCTCTGGGGTGAAAATGCTTTTCATGACCTCAGGATCGGAGCATTCCACCATGCCATCTGTGAGTAATATCTGGCAATGCTGTGTTTGATCCAGAACCATTCAACACCGTTGAAGTACTGCCATCTTGTGGTTGATACAGTATGTGCAGGTTTGATTGTGCAAGGGATCAAAAATCCACTGGACTAAGGGATGCAATCATTTGTGCACATGGAGTCTCCGATCATGGTAGAGGTCTGAGCGGGACTGATTTATTCATCCCACACCCGCTGTCTTTCTATTCGACTCCCACCCGCTAGCAGGAACTGGTCCCAAACCCAACCACAGTCATCCCACAGTGTTATTTTAGCCGTATGTGATCCTGCTCACTTGCCAGCCATAGTCCCAGCAATTTTGAGCCCTATAGGCAATATGAAAATGCGCAAAAAGAACCGAAGAAATAGGTTTAATTACCAGAGATTCTCACGTGGCCCATTTTATATTAGGCTGTCAGTATTACTGGGCTCTATCAGCCAATAGTCAAGATGTAGTTTGAAGAGAGCAGAGTTGGAGAGACTTGCACTTTCTCTTGAGCTACATTTTATAGCCTACCTTTTAAGAGTGGGATGATTTTTTTCAATTGGAGACAAATATGGGCGATCTAGGCAATGTAATAAACTATAGCTTAATCGTATTTAGGTAGTAAATTTCTTTGGAACAATAACTGCCCCTTTCAGGGATGGCTCCAGGCATAAGTGACATAAGAGGTTGCTTAGGATCCCAGGCAGCTAGGGAACCCGACCAAAAAAAATACAAATAAAAAAGAAATGGCATTTAGTTTTTTGGAACTCAGTCGGGGTCTCAACTTACTATTGACAGTAAGAATAGTAGAATACACCAGGTGCAATTTCAAAATTTGGTTGTGCATCAGCAGTTTCTCTTATGTCAGTCACTCAGTTAGCTGACAATTAGCCATGTACATTTTTTTGATTGGTAGTTAGGTGGCTAGACTATCTAAGCTTGTATTAATCATAGCCAAATACCGACCGGGCACGCATGAATGTTAGTCATTCTCACTCAGATATCATATAAACATGGAATAGGTCATGGCAAAATATGTAGAAATGTAGGAAATTAACTTTAGATGAAAAAAATGAATTCCGCTGTCGAGGGGGTTACTAAAATGTTCTGCGAGAGGTGGGGGCCCCACCAACCAAATCTCACTTAAAGCTCCCAAAAGGCTGATTATCTGCCCATGCATAGGCTATAGCCTACTCTATTTAATTGAGACCACACATGCTCCTGATCTTGCATGTATGGCTGCTGAACTTGAAGCAGCAAGAATGATGAGAGTGGGCACTTTCTCTTGAGCTACGTTTTGCAAATAGGATGATATAGTCTTCCTTTTAGGAGAACGATTTGCAGGCAGACACAAATAACAGGGTAATCAATATTTCTAAAATAGTTTCAAGGCCATGGTAGCCTGGTAGCCTGTGCACGCATTACACCTTTTCCTTTTCATTGATTATCAAATGTTTTGATTGCACCTCGACTCACATTGGTTGAGTGCCCATCATTTCTTTCATTTATCAATATTTTTTTAACAAAATCAAATGACAGTTTTTTTTTGTCACATGTTTCGTAGACAACAAGTGTAGAGTAACAGTAAAATGCTTACTTGGGTCTTTCTCCAACAATGCAGAATTAAATACAGTGCCTTGCGAAAGTATTCGGCCCCCTTGAACTTTGCGACCTTTTGCCACATTTCAGGCTTCAAACATAAAGATATAAAACTGTATTTTTTGTGAAGAATCAACAACAAGTGGGACACAATCATGAAGTGGAACGACATTTATTGGATATTTCAAACTTTTTTAACAAATCAAAAACTGAAAAATTGGGCGTGCAAAATTATTCAGCCCCCTTAATACTTTGTAGCGCCACCTTTTGCTGCGATTACAGCTGTAAGTCGCTTGGGGTATGTCTCTATCAGTTTTGCACATCGAGGGACTGAAATGTTTTCCCATTCCTCCTTGCAAAACAGCTCGAGCTCAGTGAGGTTGGATGGAGAGCATTTGTGAACAGCAGTTTTCAGTTCTTTCCACAGATTCTCGATTGGATTCAGGTCTGGACTTTGACTTGGCTATTCTAACACCTGGGTATGTTTATTTTTGAACCATTCCATTGTAGATTTTGCTTTATGTGTTGGATCATTGTCTTGTTAGAAGACAAATCTCCGTCCCAGTCTCAGGTCTTTTGCAGACTCCATCAGGTTTTCTTCCAGAATGGTCCTGTATTTGGCTCCATCCATCTTCCCATCAATTTTAACCATCTTCCCTGTCCCTGCTGAAGAAAAGCAGGCCCAAACCATGATGCTGCCACCACCATGTTTGACAGTGGGGATGGTGTGTTCAGCTGTGTTGCTTTTACGCCAAACATAACGTTTTGCATTGTTGCCAAAAAGTTCAATTTTGGTTTCATCTGACCAGAGCACCTTCTTCCACATGTTTGGTGTGTCTCCCAGGTGGCTTGTGGCAAACTTTAAACGACACTTTTTATGGATATCTTTAAGAAATGGCTTTCTTCTTGCCACTCTTCCATAAAGGCCAGATTTGTGCAATATACAACTGATTGTTGTCCTATGGACAGAGTCTCCCACCTCAGCTGTAGATCTCTGCAGTTCATCCAGAGTGATCATGGGCCTCTTGGCTGCATCTCTGATCAGTCTTCTCCTTGTATGAGCTGAAAGTTTAGAGGGACGGCCAGGTCTTGGTAGATTTGCAGTGGTCTGATACTCCTTCCATTTCAATATTATCGCTTGCACAGTGCTCCTTGGGATGTTTAAAGCTTGGGAAATCTTTTTGTATCCAAAACCGGCTTTAAACTTCTTCACAACAGTATCTCGGACCTGCCTGGTGTGTTCCTTGTTCTTCATGATGCTCTCTGCGCTTTTAACAGACCTCTGAGACTATCACAGTGCAGGTGCATTTATACGGAGACTTGATTACACACAGGTGGATTGTATTTATCATCATTAGTCATTTAGGTCAACATTGGATCATTCAGAGATCCTCACTGAACTTCTGGAGAGAGTTTGCTGCACTGAAAGTAAAGGGGCTGAATAATTTTGCACGCCCAATTTTTCAGTTTTTGATTTGTTAAAAAAGTTTGAAAAATCCAATAAATGTCGTTCCACTTCATGATTGTGTCCCACTTGTTGTTGATTCTTCACAAAAAAATACAGTTTTATATCTTTATGTTTGAAGCCTGAAATGTGGCAAATGGTCGCAAAGTTCAAGGGGGCCGAATACTTTCGCAAGGCACTGTATAAGATATAAATAAAACATTGTAAATAGTGACACAGTGAATAACGAGTACTGTATAAATAACATGGCTATATATATAGGTAGTAGGAAATAACATGGCTAAATACAGGGAGTATGTGTACTGAGTCTACGTGCAGGGGTACACGATAATAGCTATGTACTGTAGGTAGGGTTAAAGTGACTAGCAGCAGCGTATGTGGTGTGTGTGTGTGGCATCAGTATGCATGTGTGTGCATGTTATGTGTGTGTGGACATACATAGTGTGTATGTCCGACTTAAACTGTGTGTGTGTGTGTGTGTGTGTGTGTGTGTGTGTACAGCTGAAGTCGGAAGTTTACATACACCGTAGCCAAATACATTTAAACTCAGTTTTTCACAATTCCTGACATTTAATTCCAGTAAATAATTCCCTGTTTTAGGTCAGTTAGGAACACCACTTTATTTTAAGAATGTGAAATGTCAGAATAATAGTAGAGAGAGTGAATTATTTCAGCTTTTATTTCTTTCATCACATTCCCAGTGGGTCAGAAGTTTATATACACTCAATTAGTATTTGGTAGCATTGCCTTTAAATTGTTTAACTTGGGTCAAACTTTTCGGGTAGCCTTCCACAAGCTTCCCACAATAAGTTGGGTGAATTTTGGCCCATTTCTCCTGACAGAGCTGGTGTAACTCAGTCAGGTTTGTAGGCCTCCTTGCTCGCACACACTTTTTCAGTTCTGCCCACACATTTTCTATAGAATTGAGGTCAGGGCTTTGTGATGGCCACTCCAATACCTTGACTTTGTTTGTCAACTTTTTTGTCAACTTTGGAAGTATGCTTGGGGTCATTGTCTATTTGGAAGACCCATTTGCGACCAAGCTATACTGATGTCTTGAGATGTTGTTTCAATATATCCACATACATATCCACAATATATCCACATACTTTTCCTCTTCATGATGCCATGATGCCATCTATTTTGTGAAGTGCACCAGTCCCACCTGCAGCAAAGCACCCCCACAACATGATGCTGCTACCCCCGTGCTTCACGGTTGGTATGGTGTTCTTCGGCTTGCAAGCATCCCCCTTTTTCCTCCAAACATAACAATGGTCATTATGTCCAAACAGTTCTATATTTGTTTCATCAGACCAGAGGACATTTCTCCAAAAAAGTGCAATCTTTGTCCCCATGTGCAGTTGCAAACCGTAGACTGGCTTTTTCTATGGCGGTTTTGGAGCAGTGGCTTCTTCCTTGCTGAGCGGCCTTTCAGGTTATGACGTTTTACTGTGGATATAGATACTTTTGTACCTGTTTCCTCCTGCATCTTCACAAGGTCCTTTGCTGTTGTTCTGGGATTGATTTGCACTTTTCGCACCAGAGTACGCTCTTCTCTAGGAGACAGAACGCGTCTCCTTCCTGAGCGGTATGAAGGCTGCGTGGTCCCCATGGTGTTTATACTTGCATACTATTGTTTGTACAGATGAACATGGTACCTTCAGGCATTTGGAAATTGCTCCCAAGAAAGAACCAGACTTGTGGAGGTCTAAAATTTGTTTTCTGAGGTCTTGGCTGATTTCTTTAGATTTTCCCATGATGTCAAGCAAAGAGGCACTGAGTTTGAAGGTAGGTCTTGAAATACATCCACAGGTACACCTCCAATTGACTCAAATGATGTCAATTAGCCTATCAGAAGCTTCTAAAGCCATGACATCATTTTCTTGAATTTTCCGAGCTGTTTATAGACAGTCAACTTAGTGTATGTAAACTTCTGACCCAATGGAATTGTGATAGTGAATTATAAGTGAAATAATCTGTCTGTAAACAATTGTTGGAAAAATGACTTGTGTCATGTACAAAGTATATGTCCGAACTTACTTGCCAAAGCTATAGTTCGTTAACAATAAATTTGTGGAGTGGTTGAAAAATGAGTTTTAATGACTCCAACCTAAGTGTATGTCAACCTCTGACTTCAGCTGTATATGTATTTACAATAGGTAGTCCTAGACTAACGCATACAAAGCAGAAAGATGACCATTTCCAAATCATCTGCGGGACAACAAAAGTTGTCTGTCTGACCTGTCCACTTTCAACCGCAGAATGAAAAATGCCAACCGCCGCGACGATCTCTGTCGGGACCGCAGGCAATGCTCTTAAGATCCAGGCTTATTTTAACACAATTCTGTACTCTGTTGGCTGCAGTGGGTCAGTGTTGAGCCAATTCAAATAAATGCTTTTCATTTCGATTCGAAGAGGACTGGGTTGCTTTTTCTTTAGTATGGATGATGACTGAATTTGTGAATCTATATACATTTCCTCATCTCACTGCACATGGCTATTTTTCGTAGATTCCATCTCAGCGGTCCTCTTCAGCTCATCCTTCAGTGCCCGTCAGAACACTGAGAAAGAGGTGCGGTGTGTGATTGTGATGTCAGTAACTCTCCCTCAGGTCCTCTCTCCTGCCTCTCCCTCTCTTACAGTGGGGCAAAAAAGTATTTAGTCAGCCACCAATTGTGCAAGTTCTCCCACTTAAAAAGATGAGAGAGGCCTGTAATTTTCATCATAGGTTCACTTCAACTATGACAGACAAAATGAGAAAAAAAATTCCAGAAAATCACATTGTAGGATTTTGAATGAATTTATTTTCAAATTATGGTGGAAAAAACTTTTGTTATTGACCAAATACTTAATCTCAATACTTTGTTATATACCCTTTGTTGTCTTCACAAGGTTTTCACACACAGTTGCTGGTATTTTGACCCATTCCTCCATGCAGATCTCCTCTAGAGCAGTGATGTTTTGGGGCTGTTGCTGGGCAACACGGACTTTCAACGCCCTCCAAAGATTTTCTATGGGGTTGAGATCTGGAGACTGGCTAGGCCACTCCAGGACCTTGAAATGCTTCTTACGAAGCCACTCCTTCGTTGCCCGTGTGTTTGGGATCATTGTCATGCTGAAAGACCCAGCCACGTTTCATCTTCAATGCCCTTGCTGATGGAAGGAGGTTTCCACTCAAAATCTCACGATACATGGCCCCATTCATTCTTTCCTTTACACGGATCAGTCGTCCTGGTCCCTTTGCAGAAAAACAGCCCCAAAGCATGATGTTTCCACCCCATGCTTCACAGTAGGTATGGTGTTCTTTGGATGCAACTCAGCATTCTTTGTCCTCCAAACACGACGAGTTGAGTTTTTACCAAAAAGTTATATTTTGGTTTCATCTGACCATATGGCATTCTCCCAATCTTCTTCTGGATCATCCAAATGCTCTCTAGCAAACTTCAGACGGGTCTGGACATGTACTGGCTTAAGCAGTGGGACACGTCTGGCACTGCAGGATTTGAGTCCCTGGCGGCCTAGTGTGTTACTGATGGTAGGCTTTGTTACTTTGGTCCCAGCTCTCTGCAGGTCATTCACTAGGTCCCCCCGTGTGGTTCTGGGATTTTTGCTCACCGTTCTTGTGATCATTTTGACCCCACGGGGTGAGATCTTGCGTGGAGCCCCAGATCGAGGGAGATTATCAGTGGTCTTGTATGTCAATGTGATTTTCTGGATTTTGTCTTCTAATTTTGTCTGTCATAGTTGAAGTATACCTATGATGAAAATTACAGGCCTCTCTCATCTTTTTAAGTGGGAGAACTTGCACAATTGGTGGCTGACTAAATACTTTTTTGCCCCACTGTATGTTGTGGGAGACAGCCCAGCCAGGCTCCCCTGCCGTGCAGCTCAGTAGAGTGGGGATCTAAACGAAGCAACGTCCCACTGACAAACACACACGCATCAGCACAGCAATCAGCTATCAACACACACTGCAACAACAACCAGACAATCAGCAAGGCACCATGGGACGATAATTCTCAGCCCAGTACAGAAAAACACTGAATACCACTACTTATCTTCCAGAGCTACACACAACAAGATACATCCATCTGCTGTGCTAGTTCAGACACTATAGTGATGAGGGAGCATTGAAGGAAGTCAAGCTTAGCTTTAGCATCACATTTAATATGGAGTATAATGTTGAAAAGCAGTACACCATAAACAACCAGCTAACTCTGCACCTCCCGGTCCACCAAGTCCAGATGTTCTGTGTATGTGTCCCAGT
The DNA here is from genome assembly GCF_013265735.2 of Oncorhynchus mykiss. Lineage (NCBI taxonomy): Eukaryota > Metazoa > Chordata > Actinopteri > Salmoniformes > Salmonidae > Oncorhynchus > Oncorhynchus mykiss. The sequence continues at coordinate 37,275,741 of NC_048573.1, forward strand.
TGAAGGAGACTATCTTGGCTGTGAAGCGTCATTATTGTTTTATAAGCCCTCATGTGCCAGCGTTCCCAGAGACTGTTGTGGGCTGCAGTGTTATTTTCTATTATTGGACTTCGGCTCACTCGAGGCTACCAATGCAGACACTATAACTGTTCAGCTTTGTGGATAATGCACACCTATTTTATTTTTTACATTTAACTAGGCAAGTCAGTTAAGATCAAATTCTTATTTGCAATGACGGCCTACAATGACGGTGCTTCCCTTTGGGAATCCCAATCACGGCCGGATGTGATGCAGCCTGGATTCGAACCAGGGCCTCTTGCAATGAGATGCAGTGCCTTAGACCACTGCGCCACTCGGGAGCCCTATAGGATGTCCCTCAGCCAATCAGAATGAAGTCTTTCAGAAGGTGGTTACGAAACTGTTATGCTATGTGTGGCTAGAGTTATGCTTCATGTAAAAAACATGGGTTTGATTTGCGGTCTGCTTTGTTAGTTGTTAATCCAATACTTGGGCTGTTCTCTCTTTATTAAGGTTTGATTATCAGTTTGATTTTGATCTGTGGAACTCCATGTCTTTTTAGACTAAGACAGTTTGTCATTGACTGATGTGTCTTTTAGACAAAGGCGTAAAGCTTACTTCATTATTCAATGTTTTTTTTTTCTTTTACTGCATCAGGGATAGCGTACCCAAGCATTTCGGCTTTTATTACAGAGGAATGAGATCAAGGTGCTGGCATTGACATCAAGATGCTGACACCAGGATGAGCTTATCTTTCTGCATCTCTCTATTAAATCCTCTCGTTGTTGTCCGTTAATGTCTGTTCCCAGCAGTGGAAATGAAAACCCCAGATGAAGACATCTCCACGGGCCAGCCTATTGGCGTTTTGCTCCAGATCTATTCACTATCTCAGCCATTTCCTGACACTTTTGGATTTCATTGACTAAGAAGGTTCTGCAGTTTGCTGCCTCTCTAACCGAGAACAGGGATGAGGCAATTAGGCTGGGACTCATCAGTATGCCCTTCCTGTGATGGTTAAAGCCCCCACTGCTGGTGTGTGTGTGTGTGTGTGTGTGTGTGTCCGTGTCCGTGTCCGTCAGCGCGTTCATGCAGACTCTCAATGCAGCATACTACTGCCAGAGTCGATGCCCGGTCTCATCCACCACGCCAGCTGGGCACAGAGAAGCCGTATGGCAACGAGTGGGGGTGCGGAGGTTGGCAGGAGAGGACGACATTGTGTTTTGATGTTTGAGGCCACACACACAGACAACACAAACTGACACACCGTTAAATCAAAATAGACAGCTTTAAGTAGAGAGGAATAGGTCAACCGTTGAAAGCCATAAGGCAGTGTCAAGAGAATAAAGTGGATATATTTGTGGTGTGTGTGTGTGTGTGCATGTGTGTGTACCTGTATAGAGAACCGTATTGCCGGCGTTGAGGAGTGTGAAGATATTTGTCAATCTGACAAGTACAGTATTTGTCAATCTGCTCGCTCAGCACGCCTCTCCTCCTCTGTCTTTGCCTGTGCACTGACTACTAACATCGTGCCTTGGGCTTGCAGCTTCACTCTCAGTGGGGAATGAAATGGATCTCACCACCCCACTCAAAGCTCTGTGTCTGCTGTGAAAAAATAGCGTTAGAGAGCGTAGCTAGATGGTCTTTGACATGAACAGAGCAACAGAAGAGGGAGAGGGAGTTACAGAGGGGTAGAGTTTCCCACCTGTCTCTCTGTGCGCACCAGACGGGCGACATTTATGTGTTATGTGTGATTGATGACTTCAGATGAAGGCCTCCGGGTCTTTGGATTTGAACACACACTCACCCCGCATTTATGAACAGCGACAGCCTCTCGCATTGCCTTTTCACCTCAGTGCATGTTCACCTCAATGACTTTTCAGAATGAAATTCATCTTCCCTGGAGACTCCAGACTAGCAGCCTCATTATTATCTGGAACAGTGAAATGAAGGGAAGTCTATGGTGGTAACTTTTCCTATGGTGTTCAGTGGATCCTGTGAACTCCCACGGCCCTCTGGGTCGATGCGTATGGTCCTGATGAGAGCTGTCTCCATAGACACCTGTGTTACCAGGGCATGGGTGTCAACAATGCCTCTCCTGTTTCCCAGCCCTCATCCAAAGGGTGTCAACAATGCCTCCCCTGCTTCCCAGCCCTCATCCAAAGCCATCCCTGTTCTCTTCTCCCCAGCCCTCCTTATAGTCCCCAGCTCCATTGTGCAGTGGTTCCCAACCAGGGCTACGAGGACCCCTGGGGGGACTTGGCCTGTCCACAGGGGGTACTGTACTTGAGAAGAGCCATGAGACCATGGGCTTACTGGTAAAATGCACATGAGGGGGTACTTCAGGGCTACTCCGGGCAGAGTAAAATTCAGTTGGTGGTACAGTAACCGAAAAAGGTTGGGAACCACTGCCCTAGTGTTTGCTCACAGCAGGGCTTTGTGGTAAGTAGACCCTTCTTTGCCCCCAAGAGCAGATTTTGACAAGAATTTGGTCTGTGTGTGTGCCGCTTGCTTCATTGAGGTGGCTTATTTGTAAAATGTATGTGCTATGCATAAGAGTTCCATTATTATATGAATGAATCTACAGTATATGCTGTAGATAATATAGATGTTAGCCTCTTTTTGTTCACTTTTTGAATGGCTTGAATAAATGCATTGATTCCACGAAGAGGGAGAGGGATAGGGAGAGAGAAAGAAAGAGAAAGACAATGAGCCCTACCTCCAACACATCCTCCTGTTTCCATGGAGATCAGAGAGCCAATCGGATGGCACAGCTGCGGACTGTACTACCGTGAACAGAGGAGAGGTGGTAAAAGGATGGGGATGAGATTCTGTGTGTATTGGAGACAAAAAAAACGACATTCTCCCTCCTGCAGATTATCCCCATGCTTTAGACGGCTAGCCCCGTCTCCTCTGCCATTGGCACGCGTTCAGTGTTAAACAGGCATCCTCCCAAGGACCCTGCTCTACCACTACATCCTCCCCAAACTTTTGGACCTGCCTCGTTACATCACAGAGCTCTCCCTGGCTGGCTGACTGGCTGTTTGTGACTGAGAGAGTAAGAGTGTATGTGAGTGTGTGTGTGAGTCTGTATGCACACGCTGCTGCTCCCGTTGAGTCGAGTCCCATTGACGAGCCTGTGTGATGGACAAGCCGAGCGTATGGCGTGCCGTGGTGAGCAGCACCGACCCCAGGCGTCCCCGCAGCGAGTCCAGCACGCCGCCCAGGGGTGGGACTCACCCGGGCAGACCCAGCTCTGCCATGTCCTACCGGCTATACGACATGTGAGTAGTAGCAGTCCCTTCGAATCCTCATGCTGTATGAATGGAGCTGTGGCTGGGAAGGAAGGGAGGCTGTGGCTGGGCGGATGCAGCCGTGCAGGCAGTGGTTCTCCCATCCTTCATTGACGAGGATGTGGTGTGGCACTTTGTTATTGCAGTGTCTCCAGTGTGTGTGCTGAGTCACCTAGCTGGCGCTTGCAGACCAGACCTTGCTCTGTCCTCTCTTCTCCTCTCAGCCTGTTTGGAGATGGGATGAGTTTATGGCTCTGCCTACAGAGCTCTCTCTTTGCAAACAACCACTGCCTTATGGGGAATGGTGGTCATGTAGAGGGTGTATTTCTGTGTGTGGTAGATGTGTTTGTGGTAGACATGGCTGTTAATATTTATATAAAAAAAATATTTTCATTGCATTCGTTTCCCCTTTTGGTGATTTTGACAAAAATATATGATGAGGGATGATCACTGATTTCTGTTATGTACTGGGAGATGTTTCCATTGTGGTTGAAATCACTGTAATTAGTTGTTTTGAGTGACTGTGATGATACTGTGACTGACTAGGGGAATATGACTCATTTTTGTGACGCTGTGACAGCTTCTTGTTTAGCGCGTGATTTCCTCCTAGCTCTGACGTTTGTGTGTGTGTGTGTGTGTGTTAAGGATGCAGATGGTACTGCTAGTGTGGTGAATGTAATTTTTGGGATGTCGATGTTCACTTCTTCACTGTTTGGAATGCTTCATGCCTGTCTCTCCAGTTCAGCGTCCCAGTGTCATCTCTGTAAAGATCTTTGATTGTGAAAGGACACAAGAATAATTTCATGTACAGTGCATTCGGAAAGTATTCAGACCCTTTGACTTTTTCCACATTTTGTTACGTTTCAGACTTATTCTAAAATTGATTGATGAGGAAATGTTTTGATTTAATCTACACAAAATACCCCATAATGACAAAGTGAAAAACAGGTTAACATTTTTGCAAATGTAAATAATGCATGTATAGTAGTCAGACCCTTTGCTATAAGACTCGAAATTGAGATCAGGTGCATCCTGTTTCCATTGATCATCCTTGATGTTTTTACAACTTGATTGGAGTCCGCCTGTGGTAAATTCAATTGATTGGACATGATTTGGAAAGGCACACACCTGTTTATATAAGGTCTCACCGTTGACAGTGCATGTCAGAGCAAAACCAAGCAATGACGAAGGAATTCCAAGGAGGAGCTCCAAGACAAGATTGTGTCGAGGGACAGATCTGGGGAAGGGTACCAAAACATTTCTGCAGCATTGAAGGTCCCCAAGAACACAGTGGCCTCCATCATTCTTAAATGGAAGAAGTTTGGAACCAAGACTCTTCCTAGTGCTGTCCGCCCGGCTAAACTGGGCAATTGGGGTAGAAGGGCCTTGGTCAAGGAGGTGACCAAAAACTTGTTGGTCACTCTGGCAGAGCTCCAGAGTTCTTCTGTAGAGATGAGAGAGCCTGTCAGAAGGACAACCGTCTCTGCAGCACTCCACCAATCAGGCCTTTATGGTAGTGGCCAGACGGAAGCCACTCCTCCAGTAAAAGGCACATGACAGCCCGCTTTGAGTTTTCCAAAAGGCACCTAAAGGACTCAGACCATGAGAAACAAGATTCTCTTGTTTGATGAAACCATGCTTCACGTCTGGAGGAAACCTACGGTTAAGCATGTTGGTGGCAACATCATGCTTTTGGGGATGTTTCTCAGTAGCAGGGACTGAGAGACCTGTCGGGAAAGATGAACGGAGCAAAGTACAGAGAGATCCTTGATGAAAACCTGCTCCAGAGCGCTAAGCTCCTCAGACTGGGGTGAAGGTTCACCTTCCAACAGGACAATGACCCTAAGCACATAGCCAATACAACGCAGGAGTAGCTTCGGGACAAGTCTCTCAATGTCCTTGAGTGGCCGGGCCAGAGCCCGGACATGAACCCGATCTAACATCTCTGGTGAGACCTGAAAATAGCTGTTCAGCAACACTCCCCATCCAACCTGACAGAGCTTGAGAGGATCTGCAGAGAAGAATGGGAGAAACTCCCCAAATACAGGTGTGCCAAGCTTGTGGCGTCATACACAAGAAGCTGTTAATCACTGCCAAAGGTGCTTCGACAAAGTACTGATTAAATGGTCTGAGTACTTATATAAATGTGATTTTTCTGTTTAAAATATATATAAATAAGAACAAATTAAAAATAAACTGTTTTTGCTTTGCCTTTATGGGGTATTGTGTAGATTGATTGATGGGAGAGAACCTATTTTATCCATTTTAGAATGAGGCTGTAACGTAACAAAATGTGGAAAAAGTCAAGGGGTCTGAATACTTTCCGAATGCAGTATAATTTGTTCTTAATTGACTCGCCTGGATAGATACAGGTTAAATACGAATAAAATATGTGTCCCCACACTCGTAACAGGATTTCTGGAAAACGTACAGATTTTGGGAAAGTTACCAGAATTTTGCGACCCTACACACTCGACACTCCCACGTTTCTTGTTTTGATGGTTGTCTCTTCTTCGGCTGCGGGATGTGTTTGAGTTGCTATTTCGGTGCAGGCGCCTGTGCCAAAATCTGTGTTCCAACATGACTCCACGCAGAGCTCGTATGACTGAAAGAAAGAGGTGTTCGTCATCGTCACATAATACGTCACTGTGGGTGAATAAACAATAACAAAACACTCCCCGCCACTTGTTTTGGTAAACAGCTGAGGAATGGGGCTTGAGAAATACAGTGAGCTCCAAAAATATTGGGACAGTGACACATTTTTGGTTGTTTTGGTTCTGTACTTCAGCGATTTGAAATGATACAGTGACTATGAGCTTAAAGCGCAGACTGTCAGTTTTAATTTGAGGGTATTTTCAACCATATCGGGTGAACCGTTTAGAAATTAGTGCACTTTTTGAACATAGTCCCTTCATTTTAGGGGACCGAAAGTATATGGGACAAATTCACTTACAGTACCAGTCAAATGTTTGGACACACCTACTCATTCCAGGGTTTTTCTTTATTTTTACTATTTTCTATGTTGTAGAATAGTAGTGAAGTAATAAAATAACACACATGGAATCATGTGTAACCAAAAAAGTCTTAAACAAATCCAAATTATATTTTATATTTGAGATACTTCAAAGTAGTCACCCTTTGCCTTGATGACAGCTTTACACACGCTTGGCATTATCTCAACCAGCTTCATCTGGAATGCTTTTCCAACAGTCTTGAAGGAGTTCCCAGATATGCTGATCACTTGTTGGCTGCTTTCCCATCACTCTGCGGTCCAACTCATCCCAAACAATCTCAATTGGGTTGAGGTCGGGTGATTGTGGAGGCCAGGTCATCTGATGCTGCACTCGTCACTCTCCCTCTTGGTCAAATTGACCTTACACAGCCTGGAGGTGTGTAACAGCAACCAAGAGTCCTGTTGAAAAACAATTGATAGTCCCACTCAGCGCAAACCAGAATGCTGTGGTAACCATGCTGGTTAAGTGTACCTTGAATTCTAAATAAATCACAGACAGCGTCACCAGTAAAGCACCATTGCACCTGCTCCTCCATGCTTCACGGTGGGAAACACACATGCGGAGATCATCCTACTCTGCGTCTCACAAAGACACAGTGGTTGGAACCAAAAATCTCAAATTTGGACTCCTCAGAACAAAGAACAGATTTCCACCAGTTTAATGTACATTGCTCGTGTTTCTTGGCCCAAGCAAGCCTTTTCTCATTGGTTTCCTTTAGGAGTGGTTTATTTGCAGCAATTTGACCATGAATGCCTGATTCACGCAGTCTCCTCTGAACAGCTGATGTTGAAATGTGTCTGTTACGTGAACTCTGTGAAGCATTTATTTAGGCAAAATTTTCCGGGGCTGGTAACTCTAATGAACTTTTCCTCTGCAGCAGAGGTAACTAAATAATGAAAAACCCTTGAATGAGTCGGTGTGTCCAAACTTTTCACTGATACTGTATATGTCTAAACACTTCTGTTAATGTGGATGCTACCATGATAACAGATATTCATGAATGAATTGTGAATAATGATGAGCGAGAAAGTAAAAAAAAAAAACTTGCCTTTTATTGTAATGGTGAGAGGTTAGGATGTCTTGAGGGTATGATATTTGTGTGATTCATTATTCATCATTCAGGACAATCCATAATCATGGTAGCATTCACGTTAATGTAGATGCGTTTAGAAACATATTCTATTCATTCATTTACCATTCATTTCAATCTGGCACAAAATAATCTGAAACATAACCAAAACAAACAGCAAATGCATCCAACACATTTGTAAAGTCAAACGTTTGATGTTATCAATGTGTGCTGTGGGTATTGGACCAAATACTTCACTCTGTACTACTTTAATACACATTTAAGTTAATTTGTCCCAATACCTTTGGTCCCCTAAAATGGGGGAACTATGTACAAAAAGTGCTGTCATTTCTAAATTGTTCACCTGATATGGATGGAAATACCCTAAAATGAAAGTGGACAGTCCTCACCTTAACCTCGTAGTCATTGAATCATTTCAAATCCAAAGTGCTGGAGTACAGATCCAAAACAACACAACAACATTTGTGACTGTCCCAATACTTTTGAAGCTCACTGTATAACCATTTTCGAGTTTATAGACAGAGCTATGGATACCAGGACTGACCATCCATGAGATCCAAATGATAGTTTTACTCATGTTTTGACGCTATACAGTGTTTTGCCTACCTTGCCATTGTTTACAAACATTTGAGGAAAAAATATATTATTTTGGGTTCTGATGCGGTACAATAGGTGAACGAAGCTAATGAGGAATTTCTACGTTATGTTCTTCAAGAATCCATCGCTATATGTCATGAATTTAACAGTACAGAAATGGATGTAGCATGGGGCTTTAAAGGAGGGATGTGGTCAAAACACACACACACACTTTGCCACACACACACACTTTGCCACACACACACACACACACACTTTGCCACACACACACACACACACACACACACACTTTGCCACACACACACACGCTCGTTGTGTAACATGAACTGCAGTTGTTGCCGTTTTTTTAGGCGCATAGAGATGCTTGTCAGTTTGACACATCTGTATACTATACTTTGACTCAAGGAGTGTTTGGCTTGGGGCACCTCCCCAATTTAACTGTCAGGCCAGTTTCCTTCTAGAGTTCCAATGTAGAACCCGTATCCCTCATGAAGGAAACCCCTGTTGTCCTCAGGCCAGCAGAACAGACAGGGTTGTAGGGTAGATGTGATGTGCAGAACAGACAGGGTTGTAGGGTAGATGCGATGTGCAGAACAGACAGGGTTGTAGGGTAGATGCGATGTGCAGAACAGACAGGGTTGTAGGGTAGATGCGATGTGCAGAACAGACAGGATTGTAGGGTAGATGCGATGTGCAGAACAGACAGGGTTGTAGGGTAGATGCGATGTGCAGAACAGACAGGGTTGTAGGGTAGATGCGATGTGCAGAACAGACAGGGTTGTAGGGTAGATGCGATGTGCAGAACAGACAGGGTTGCAGGGTAGATGTGAAGTGCATGGCTAAGGGTTGTATAGGGGACATTTAGGCTATGCTATACTTAAATAAGTTTGACTACGTGCTCTGGGAGAAATGTGTTAAAAATACTACAGCCATGTCTCTCCAAAAATATCTGTAAATCAGTCATTTAAAAAAAAATAGATGTTTAAAATAGATGTTTATTTAAACAGTTTGTTGACTGTCTTTCCTTATGTCCTAGGTCTGTATATAATTTGCATTAGTATTGTTGCCCAGCCCCAACACGGTTCAGTCCCCCAGCTAGCAGTGCCTGCTGCTCTATCAGAGTGCATGTAAAAGGCACCCTGGTATCACCACTTACCTCTGCACTGGTAGACTTCAACTGACTGTGTGCAGATACAGCAGGCTACACAATAGTCATTTAGTTCAAGTATTTCCTGTCACACAGACCACACCATTTCACTTCCAGGTCATGAAAGAAATGTGACTTGAAGCATGCTTTGTCATCTGGGCCAGCTATAATGCTTGTTAGGCATAATGTCTAATCGTCTATTGTACTAACATACTGTAACCTTTCTTCATAGCATATCAACTAAGAGCTATGATTGCTTTCCTGTGCTGGATCAGATCTACACATTTGAAAGAGTTGAGTCAAAACAATTACATAGAGTGGGATATTGTGGATGTACATTCTGGGACCTCACGGTTCACTGAAATAATGTCAAAGATTCTCTGGAGGCATGTGCTGCAGCTGTAGTGTAGCTGGAAGGCTTAGTCATCGATGCAGGGATGCCCGTACCCTGTTATTAACTGCTAGACGGCATTGTGAAGCCGCTGTCCCGACGATGCCAGCGCCTACGCTCGGGAGGCTGGCAGATGAAAAACCATGTGTCACCATCGCCGCCAGGCACTGGCAGCACATTTCTCTGCTTTTAGCCGGAGGACACGGCAACACACAGCACAGCGCTGGAACAGCAGAGTCAGGCACAGGCCTGCTTAGTCAGAGAGCGACTGCATAACATACTGCCACGGCCAACGTTTGGCTCGTATCCGATTACATTCTATCATTTCACATGAAGTGATGAATAGAAATTCCATTTCATGGAAGTAGGAAACTTTTATTTTCAATGAATCGGCCTCTTGAATTATTGACTGAATTGAAATGGAATTGACCATTGAGTGATAGGAAGGAAATATTAAATGGATTTGACCCCCCCCCCCCCCCATGCTCAAGCTGGCCATTACGTAAGACCGTGACTTTGCAAAGCGTGCCGATGTCACTGCTTGGCCAGACACTACACAGAGCATTCTGTTTCATATGATCTAGTCAGCACATGGGGCACATTGCCACAGTCCTGCAAGTCGCTCACTACACGCACACAGGCTGCATGGATGCAACAGTCACAATAACACTGTCACTCTCTCACCCTACCCTGGGCCACTGTCCCCTGCCATCATAGAGAAGTGTACTAGTAGTAGTGGGCATTATGACAGAATATGCCGTCCAATACTAAACGAATGTTTGGAACACGCTCAGGAAAACGCTCTCTCCGCTGCTGGGAGCTGTAGTTCTCTCAGGGGTATGTCTCGGGGAGATGTAGTTCTCTCAGGGGTATGTCTCGGGGAGATGTAGTTCTCTCTGGGGTATGTCTCGGGGAGCTGTAGTTATCTCTGGGGTATGTCTCGGGGAGCTGTAGTTCTCTCAGGGGTATGTCTCGGGGAGCTGTAGTTCTCTCAGGGGTATGTCTCGGGGAGCTGTAGTTCTCTCAGGGGTATGTCTCGGGGAGCTGTAGTTCTCTCAGGGGTATGTCTCGGGGAGCTGTAGTTCTCTCAGGGGTATGTCTCGGGGAGCTGTAGTTCTCTCAGGGGTATGTCTCGGGGAGCTGTAGTTCTCTCAGGGGTATGTCTCAGGGAGCTGTAGTTCTCTCAGGGGTATACTCTAGTGTTTTATGTGTCCGTGGATTGTGACATCCCATAATAGGCCCCTAACATTGCCAACAGCAGCGTCAGGCACAGAGCACAGTGGGGAGGAGGGTTTCACAGAGCAGCAAGCGCCTGCAGAACATTTTGTTCCCCTTTCCCTAATGGTCTAGCCTACAAAACATCTACAGTGCCTTCAGAAAGTTTTCATACCCCTTGACTTGTTGCACATTTTGTGTTACGGCCTGAATTGAAAATATATTAAATATATTTATTTTCTCACATATTTACACACATAATGATAAAGTGAAAACATGTAAATACAGGAATGTCCAATTTACATAAGCTTTCGTACGCCCTGAGTCAATACATGTTAGAATCACCTTTGGCAGCAATTACAGCTGCAAGTCTTTCTGGGTATGTCTCTAAGAGCATTGCACACCTGGATTGTTTTAAAAATGATTCTAGCTCTGTCAAGTTGGTTGTTGATCGTTGCTAAATAGCCATTTTCAAGTCTTGCCAAACTGTAACTAGACCACTCATGATCATTCAATGTTGTCTTGGTAAGCAACTCCAGTGTATATTTGGCCTTGTGATTTAGGTTATTGTCTTGCTGAAAGGTGAATTTGTATCCCAGTGTATGTTGGAAAGCAGACTGAACCAGGTTTTCCTCTATCATTTTGCCTCTACTTAGCTCTAAACCGTTTATATTTATTATTTAAAAAATCCCTAGTCCTTGCTGATGACAGGAATACCTGTAGCATGATGCAGCCAACACCATGCTTGAAAATAGGAATAGGAGTGGTACTCATTGATGTGTTGTGTTGGATTTACCCCAAATAAAACGCTTTGTATTCAGGCAGTTTTACTTTAGTGCATTATTGCAAGCAGGATGCATGTTTTGGGAATATTTTTTATTCCGTACAGTCTTTCTTTTGTTCACTCTGTCATTTAGGTTAGTATTGTGGAGTAACTACAATTTTGTTGATCCATCTTCAGTTTTCTCCCATCTCAGCCATTAATATCTTTTAAATGTTTTGGCCACAAGGTAAAAAATCCCTGAGCGGTTTCCTTCCTCTCCGGCAACTGAGTTAGGAAGGACACCTGTACCTGTGTAGTGACTGGGTGTATTGATACACCATCCAAAGTGTAATTAATAACTTCACCATATTCAAAAGGATATTCAGTGTCTCCTTTTTTTTTTTACCCATCTACCAATAGATACCCTTTGCAAGGCATTGAAAAACCTCCCTGGTCTTTCTGGTTGAATCTGTGTTTGAAATTCATTGCTCGACTGAAGGACCTTAGACAATTATCTTTATGTGGGGTACAGAGATGAGGTAGTCATTCAAAAAATGTTAAACACTATTATTGCATTATATGCAATTTATTATGTGACTTGTTAAGCACATTTTTACTTAGGCTTGTCATAAATACTTATTGACTCAAGACATTTCAGCTTTATTTTTTTTTATTCATTTGTTAAAAAAAACAAAAAAAAAAACAAACATAATTTGACTTTAACATTATGGGGTATTGTTACACAAAATCTAAATGTAATACATTTTAAATTCAGGCCGTAGCACAACAAAATGTGGAAGGGGGGTGTGAATACTTTCTAAAGGCACTGTATTTCTTCTGATTTAGAAATACAACTGAGCACATGCTTGGGGTTATCATAAGGAATTACCTTCAAGTGCCCCAGAAGAAACGGCTTTATGAATTTGGCAATGCTGTACATTAATCGTAGAGAATTACATGTTGTTTTCCCCTTCGTAAGCCAATTCAATGGCTACTGGTATTGGTATGAGATATGAATAATTAAGTTTGCTATTATATTTTGTGTGTGATATGTTTCTGAATTGAATCCATTTGGGGAGGAAATGTTGTGTGTGTCTGTACTGCCTTCTGATTCAGAGGGGTTGGGTTAAATGCGGAAGACACATTTCAGTTGAATGCATTCAGTTGTACAACTGACTAGGTATCCCCTTTTTACTGCCGTAGACATTTGCTGGAAGACTGGAGCTACTGTAGCTGCCACTAGGGGGAGTGCAATTCTAAGGCATAACCATCCAGATTGTCTTTTGCTGTGTGGGAGCACACTGATATGACTCCTTGTTCTTAGTTACACAATGATCAGACTGATAAAAACACCATCCTTAATCATATGAGAGACTAAGTATAATCACAGTTAGCCCTCTTTAACTTCTACCATCCATCCATGACTTCATCCCCCCAAAATTGTACATTTTTAATTTAACTAGGCATTTGGGTTAAGAACAAATTCTTATTTTCTATGACGGCCTGGGAACAGGATGTAAATCCCTCCTGTATCTGCATTACCACCCTTCCATCCCTCTTTCACCCACCGTCTTCCCATTTCTTTCTCCCTGATTTATTCTGTCACTGTCTCTCTACACCTTATTCCACCATATTTCCTTTCCAACACCCTATAGATCGCCCACTGCTTCTCATCTCCTCATCCACCCCTGAAGCCAGACCCCTCTCCTGGGTCACCCTACCCCATGTAGAAGTGCTGATCTGTAGGCTTCCTCTCAACGTACAGGGCGCTGGGCAGGGGCCATTTCTCTTTGTATTTATTGACTTCACGTTCACATCTCCCTCTTAGTGGACGGCTGGACGCCATGAGATTCTCCTGGTGGATTATCAGTGATTGACTAGAAATGTTAAAGCGAGAGGGTGTCACACTACTATAATGCCCCATATCAGACCGCAGTGCGCTGGACAATAGAGACAGTGAGAGCATGTCAAGCAGATCAGCTCATTCATTTTGATTGATTGCTCAAGTCCACGGTGTGCCCTTTACCCGACTTTCAGTTCGCTGGACCAGCAAATTCATTTTAATACAGCACCAAGCCGCATTTGTCTTCTAGCTCAGGGTTTCCTAAACTTGGTCCTGCCCCCATTAGTTGAATCAGCTGTGTAGTGCTAGGGCAAAAAACAAAACGCACCCTGGGGGGGACACCGTTATTCCTCCACCAAACTGTACGGTTGGCGCTATGCATTCGGACAGGTAGCGTTCTCCTGGCATCCGCCAAACCCAGATTTGTCCGTGTGACTGCCAGATTGTGAAGCATGATTCATCACTCCAGAGAACGCGTTTCCACTGCTCCTGAGTCTAATGGCGGTGAGCTTTACACCACTCCAGCCAACGCTTGGTGATCTTAGGCATGTGTGCGGCTGCACGGCCATGGAAACCCATTTCTTGAAGCTCCCGACGAAGAGTTCTTGTGCTGACGTTATTTCCAGTGGCAGTTTGGAACTCGGTATTGAGTGTTACCACTGAGGACAGACGATCAGCACTCGACAGTCCCGAGCTTGTGTGGCTGAGCCGATGTTGCTCCTAGACCTTTCCACTTCACAATAACACCACTTACAGTTGACCCGGGCAGCTCTAGCAGGGTAGAAATTTGACGAACTGACTTGTTGGAAAGGTGGCATCCTATGACTGTGCCATGTTGAATGTCACTGAGCTCTTCAGTATGGGCCATTCTTCTGCCAATGTTTGTCTATGGAGATTGCATGGCGACGTGTTAGATTTTGTGCACCTGTCCGCAACGGGTGTGGCTGAAATAGCCGAATCCACTAATTTTGAAGCGGTGTCCGCATAGTGTATTCTTAGTGACTATTGCTGAAAGCATTTATTAGCCGGAACAGGGTTTCCCTAGCTCAGTCCTGAACTAAAGAACGAGTAAAAACTGAAGAAAGAGCCTTGAATGAGTAGGTGTGTCCAAACTTTTGAATGGTACTGTACATATTCTACATGACCAAAAGTATGTGGACACCTGCTCATCGAACACATATATGTGTGTGTGTATATATATCTCTTCTCATGTGGCAAAAACACTGCTATCTGAATCTGTCTGTATCCTCAGAGATGTGTTGTGGTTCATGTGTTCATCGGGCCCTGAAAGAGATCACAGCCGTTCATGTGTATGAATCGGACCCATGTGTTGACCAGTTGATTCTCCCATCTCTCTTCCCCCTCAGACACACACTCTAAAGTGCCGTGATCACAGAGACCCACCCACACTAACGCCTGTCGTGCTCTTCACGTCAATTAGAGACTTGATGCTCCAATGGATTTGTCTGTATGACTCCTCTAACTGTGAATTGAGTTGGATGAAACAATCGCGGCCATCTGAAAACATTGTGTGTAAGTTCATAAATCCATCGTTGATGTTGATGAATCCATACCTCTGTGCATTTGCGTTGTCTCTAATTCAATAGGTTACTTTCGCAATGGTTTAGTAAATTCACACTAAATGAAAATGCAATAATTTAGCAGTAAAACAATAGCCTACTTGTTGGCAGTCCACAGCGTCAGTTCAGTAGAATGCATTATGCATTCAAGGAACAAGTCGTGATTAAAAAGAGACAATTGAACTGTCGGTGTGTGTGGTTAATTTTGTGAGATGCGTATAAATGGGGCACCCAGGCTTTGTGATAAGCTACTGATTGATTGTTTGCATTAATTTAATTCCTCATTGTCTCGGCTCACAATAGGTGTTCAGTGTTGCTGCCTGTCTCTTTGTGTTGTGTTTCTGGGTGCCGTTGGCTGGGTCTTCTGGATCACAGGAAGCCCATTTTATTCCAGGAAGTGTGTGAAAGGGGGAAAGCCGTGACTGCCAGTCAGTGGGAGAGGGAGAAAAATGCCCAGATCAACAGGACCTTTTGTGCGTGTGTGTGTGTGTGTCTGCCTCTGTGTGCATGCATGCGTATGCATGTGTGAAGCAGAATGGGGGATGGTGATGATGGATGGGGGTTGAATAATGATGAGAGGCCCGGGCCTCCTCCTTACCCCTGTTTCTCATGGACACTGGGACAGCGTGGTACAACAGTCTGACACGGCTTCTCAGACGCACAGAGGAGAACAGACCCGTGCTTGTCTTCAAGTGCAAATCACCAGTCGATTGGAGAAGCTGTGTTTCTATCATCTCAGTCGTTGCTCAACCGTGTGCAGCTCCTCGTTTGAACATTGTGGTGATGATGATGATTTGCACCTGTTTGATCCCGGGCATTGATCTGTCCAATTAAATAAATTCCATTTCCATTCCATTGTATTTTCTTCCTGGATACCTCTGCCGATACTCTTCATACCACCTATTCTCATGTGTCCATTCACACCTCAGATATTCAATTACTTTATAAATAGCTTCATGTAGAGACCAGGTATATTCATTCTCTCATACAATTCAAGTGCCATTGTGTTCGCTGCAATTCCTCATTGACCTTGATGGTTTAAAGGGGCAATCAGCAGTTGCTACATCCACTTATAAATGAATTATATGTACCCATTGATTATTGAAAAATATAACAAATAAATGCCCCATGAGCTTAGTTTAACTATCATACCCCATCACAATTCAAAATATAAGCTTATTTTACTACAATGTTTTTAAACAAAGTAAATGTAAACCAACTACACTGCTCAAAAAAATAAAGGGAACACTTAAATAACACAATGTAACTCCAAGTCAATCACACTTCTGTGAAATCAAACTGTCCACTTAGGAAGCAACACTGATTGACAATAAATTTCACATGCTGTTGTGCAAATGGAATAGACAACAGGTGGAAATTATAGACAATTAGCAAGACACCCCCAATAAAGGAGTGGTTCTGCAGGTGGGGACCACAGCCCACTTCTCAGTTCCTATGCCTCCTGGCTGATGTTTTGGTCACTTTTGAATGCTGGCGGTGCTTTCACTCTAGTGGTAGCATGAGACGGAATCTACAACCCACAGAAGTGGCTCAGGTAGTGCAGCTCATCCAGAATGGCACATCAATGCGAGCTGTGGCAAGAAGGTTTGCTGTGTCTGTAAGCATAGTGTCCAGAGCATGGAGGCGTTACCAGGAGACAGGCCAATACATCAGGAGACGTGGAGGAGGCCGTAGGAGGGGCCCGACGTCCACAGGTGGGGGTTGTGCTTACAGCCCAACACCGTGCAGGATGTTTGGCATTTGCCAGAGAACACCAAGATTGGCAAATTCGCCACTTGCGCCCTGTGCTCTTCACAGATGAAAGCAGGTTCACACTGAGCACATGTGACAGACGTGACAGTCTGGAGACGCCGTGGAGAATGTTCTGCTGCCTACAACATCCTCCAGCATGACCGGTTTGGCGGTGGGTCAGTCATGGTTTGGGGTGGCATTTCTTTGGGGGGGTGCATAGGCCTCCATGTGCTCACCAGAGGTAGCCTGACTGCCATTAGGTACCGAGATGAGATCCTCAGACCCCTTGTGAGACCATAAGCTGGTGCGGTTGGCCCTGGGTTTCTCCTAATGCAAGACAATGCTAGACCTCATGTAGCTGGAGTGTGTCAGCAGTTCCTGCAAGAGGAAGGCATTGATGCTATGGACTGGCCCGCCCGTTCCCCAGACCTGAATCCAATTGAGCACATCTGGGACATTTGATTTCCATTGATAATTTTTGTGTGATTTTGTTGTCAGCACATTCAACTATGTAAAGAAAAAAGTATTTAATAAGAATATTTCATTCATTCAGATCTAGGATGTGTTATTTTAGTGTTCCCTTTATTTTTTTGAGCAGTGTATATAGCCTCAAAACATGGTTAACTATAATTTTGTTATCATGAATGGTCAGTCCTTACGTCTATGAATTTGAGTGGTTACATTTCTCCAACCCTACCCTTCAGCTTTTCACTGAAACGGGCGGGGAATCGCTTTGTTGTTTCAACTGCTGATCGCTGCTTTAAAGCAACATTGCTTGCCCTGCTTCTACCTTAGAGGATTTTATTCCCAAAACAACTCAGCCCTTGTAGCCTCTGCCTATTCTGATTACAGCATGGGTGTACACTCATGCAGTCGTGGGCAATATTGTGGCCACTCCCCATCGACGACGTCGGGCCAATGAGAGAGCTTCCATTTGCAGTTTCAGTAGTACCATGGTGTTGCCCGGCAACCAGAGTCGGCACATTTCTGGGAGGTCCTGTGTGGATGGCAGCAGCTGTTATTCACTTCAGGAGAGAGAGAGCGAGAGAGAACATGTTAAGGTACAGAGATTGAGGGAGGAGAGACAGTTTAGTCAGAGAGGAGGAAAAGGAGGAGCAGAAGAGGGGGTCAGAGACACAGTGAGAGAGAGTGATAGAGGCAGAGGAGACACCATCTCTTGCCTTTATCGAGAAAGTTTGCTTCTGCAACCAAAGAGGAGGAGGAAGGAGATGGAGGCAGAAGAATAGGCCATTTCTAAGCCTGCTTTAGACGGTGTCTATCAGAGCAGAGAAGAGAGGGATGTGTGGTGTATGGAGGATTCGTCCTCTGTGCTTCTGCACTCCAACACACTACAGTACCTGTGCCTGCTGGAGCAGTGGATCTAGAGCTATGCCTCCCCACAGGCTCCCAGCCTGACACACTCTGGAGGGACGGGAACAGAGGACAGCCTGGGTGACCTGGATACGAGCTGAGCAGAGCTGAGCTGAGGCAGTCCACAGTGTGCAAGTTATTTGAAACAGATCCTGACTTCAACTGGGTTTGGGTTGATCCAAACAGATCCAAATAGGTTTTAGTCTGAATCTTGATCTAACGCTGGTGTTTGTTGAAACACGTCCATAGCTGTTCTGGTTCTGGCCTGCGGATGACCATAGAAGTTCTGTAGTGTTCCAAAGAGGTTTTACCGCTCAGGACCAGGACAGTTTGCCAGAAGAGGAGAATCCATGTCTGGCAAATCCACACAGTGAACAACTTGGCAACGTTTTATATCTGTAGTGCCATGATGTTTACTGGATCTGCTAACAAGAACATACCACACCTGGCACAGGAACCTACACCTGGCACCATGGACTAACCTGCTCGGAGTCACTTTATCGTGGCCCCCTGTTGATCTTTTGCAGGAGAACGTAGGAGCCAAAAATGTGGAAATTAAAGACCTTCTGTATGGATTACTGGCATGTGTTGTGTCTACATCCTCACAATGCCTTTCATAAGAGGTAAGTTGACTTTAGACGAGATGTTTTTAGCATTTGTTTTGAAGTTCTGCAGGAATAGGATAAGATGTGCCTGTGGATCTTTTCTTCCTGCTCTTATTAGAACACACCAAACTTCAATTAAAACTATATCAAATATTGTATATAGATTCATGTTTTAGAGACAAACTGTAAAAAACGACAACAGAACAGTGTTTAGGCAAATTGCTGACTGAACATTGCTCTGGGGCCTGAGCTGACTGGGCCGCAATTGATTTCCCTGAGTGAAACTAGTTTACGGTCATTTATTTTCCTGCACTACTTGGTTAACTCACTTGGTCTCTTGGTGATGCTTGTCTACTTAATGGAGTCTAGTGTAAGGTTCTGGAGCTGCTAAGTGCTTAGGAGGAGAGAAAAGGTGTGACTTGACTCAGCATCCACTCCTCCTCTCCTCCCTCTTGGTCTTCACCTTTCACCTAGTGCAGGATCTCTACAAGGTTGTTCATTCTGTTTACTGCGCTCATCAGAGCAGATTGTGAATCTGTTTTTGAGTGTTTATAACCTACACATTACAGGTTAGGAATGTATTAATGTTACTGCAGTCTCCTTGGAATGTTATAGGATTAGATTTAATGTTGGATGATTGGATCACAACTCGGTGTTATCAGCTTAGTCGCAGAAACAAGGAGTGGGAAATACTGTTCAATCGGCTTTAAGTGAGTGCAGGGTAGGTCATTGTACTGAATCTAGAAATAGGGTTTCCTCTCAGCTTATATATACAGAACTGTACATACAGTAGTTTATGCGATAGGAAGTTGGATCCCCCGCTCACTTCTCACAAACCTATTCATTCTCTCCAATTCCCCTGCAACTCTACAGGGACTATAAAACACCCCTCATGTCGGTGACTACCTGTCACAACACAGATAGCTGTCGTTCTATATTCCAGTAGAGCTGCAGTGATTACCCCATGAATCTGTTCAGAATACAAATGTTTAGCTCAGTCCCACAGAGTAGATATGCTCTATTACAATCAAGGGCTGACTGGATAGATATATATATTACACAATAAAAGCTTTCCAACGTAGACTGCTGTTCCAAAGGCTATCTGACAGTCTCATGGCTGTTTCTATGTGATTGCGTTGCTTTGTGTTTCTCTGATGCCACTTCATGCAGGAACACCCCCCCCCCCCCCCCCCCCCCTTACCACAGATGTGTGTAAGAAACACTCATATTGGGCATGTTGAAGCTTCAAGAGCAATGAGAAAATGGTTGAATGTTCTACATAACCATAGAGCATCCCCGATGATAATCGAAACAATCATGATCAAATGTCTGTTTTCATAACTCAGCTAATGACTATCACCTGCTGCAACTTCACGACTGTTGTGCTGATAATGATATACATCACAGGCATAGCCTACATGTGGCGTTTTACTGATGCTTTACCCATATAGTTAGTTTGATGTTGCCGACGGCGTCAGAACGGAGTCAGAACTGAGCTGCGTTTGGAGACATGAAAGACTGATCCAAGGCCCGTGGAACCCTCAGAAGCACCTGTCACATCTATATATGCTAATGTATTCGCTCACACACGCGCAAGCATGCACACTTTGGTCATTAGTATTCAGATTACGAGGACATGTCCATAATGCATTATTAATGCATTACATAGCAGGTTTTATACCCTGAAAATTGTGCCTCCTGCCATTGTATATTGCTGTGAATCCCCATAAGCTGTAGGTACAAGTGTCATAGTGTGTTGAGTTGGTCCCGTGGTGTAAAGTATCTAAGTAAAAATAAGTCGTTTTTTTGGGTTATCTGTACTTTTACTATTTTTGACTACTTTTAGTCCACTACATTCCTAAAGAAAATATGTACATTTTACTGCCATACATTTTTCCTGGCTCCCAAAAGTACTCATTTTGAGTACATTTTGAATGCTCTGGCAAGACAGCAATATGGTCCAATTCATGCCTACTGCCTCTGATCTGGCGGACTCACTAAACACAAATACTGTGTTTGTAAATGACGTGTTGGAGTGTGCCACTGGCTATACGTGCATTTTAAAAACAGGAAAATCGTGCCGTATGATTTACTTCATGTAAGGGATTTGATGTATAGCATTTACTTGAACTTTTTACTTGAATGATTTTTTTTCCATCCCTAATTAAGTACATTTAAAACCAGATACTTTTAGACTTTTACTCAAGTTGTATTTTACTGGGGGATTTTCACTTTTACTTGAGTCATTTTCTCTCTCTCTCTCTGACACTATAGTTTCTTGGAAAATATTTAGCATTACAGGGCTGTTGTTTTTTTATTCCATTATCAAAACCTGTTATAGAAGCCAAGTCATTTATGCTTGGTCTAAAAGACTTCATTATGCTCCTAATTCCTCAGAGTCACTGGAAAGATGCGGTCATGGGGCGTAACTCGAAACATCAGCAAAGGGTTTACGGTAACATGGTTACATTGAGTTCCATGGCTTTAGTAGCTGTGTTGTTCAAGCAAGGCCGCTGTAGTAACTCAAAACAGCCTCTCCCAGCTGCTGAACTGGGGCTAACCCTCCCCCAGCTTGGCCTTCCCATTGAGAGCTCTGTCGTTCTTGGATATGGGCCCATGTATTACCACAGGCACATACACGGCACAGCACACAGGCATGCCTAGCCCACCTCCAGTGGCTATCACAGGCAGTCCCAGCCAGATGGGTTAGGGTGCATTGTAAGGAACGAAAAAGAAGGGGTGTCCTCCGAGAAAGGAAAGAGGGAGGGGTTGTGTAGTAGTTCACAGTGTGGGTGGAGAGCCTTTGTTACGAGGAGGGACGGTTTTAATCTGTTAGCCTAGACATATACTGTACTGAGCCTTTACCTAACTTGGTCATCAGGCGAACTTGCTAGTCTTAGCAACTTTCTGAGTGTGGACTCGGGCAGGATAAACTGGGACAGGGAACTTCTAAGAGGCGCAGCTGAAGAAACTGGAGCCAGAAGAGAAAGAATTCTGTGTTTTTCTATGGAAAGTAAAGGATGCAGGGTATAATTTGTGGTCTAGTATATGGGAGTTGGTACAGTGTGTCCCACCACTGACTGTTATAGGGGGAGTTGCCACAGTTTGGTGCGTTTGGGACATTTTGAAACGTCCTCCCTGCGTGTTCCATGCTGCACATTTTTTCCCCTGCGTGTCTGGTGTCTGCAGTGATGTCACTGCCGCGTGGAATGTGATGTGGAAGTACTGCATTTCAAGCCGAACAGTAAGGTAGGAGATGATCTGTAATGACTCCTACTGCCTGGTCTGGTAAAAGACCGCACGCGTTGGTTCACTTCTGACTGGGCCCCAGAGAGAGGGAAGCACTCCTGGAGAAATGTTACATATTCAATACCCTGGAAGTGTATCATCGTCAGTGTCCGGCTAAATCCACACATAGACAGTAGGAGTGGCAGCAATGCAACGTGTCCTAGATTTTGCATTTACATACCCATAGTAACCCAATCATTCATTTGGAAATGAAGATGTGTTAAAATTTCGAGGCAATCCACAGGAGGAGGGCTCAGGTAGTCTCAGGTAGTCCTGTGGGGTAAATTGGAATATGAGAGGACATTTTATTCAAAGAAGCAAATCTGTTCCTGAATGTCCCTAGAACAAAGTGTTAGAAAAACATGATCTGGGTCTAACTACATTTTTTTTTTTAATCTTATTTTTAAAGGCCCAGTGCAGGGGAAAACCTTTTTTCCTGTAATTTTATATACATTTCCACGCTATGAGGTTGGAATAAATGATTAATGGCCTTTTTGTGTAAGAGTTGTTTGATAAGACCACATGAAATGTCAGCCTGTTTTAGTAGAATGGAATTTTGGCCTCCCTGGTGATATCATATTTACGGAGTGGCTATGGATACAGAGTTTCTCTATCCCAATTTGGCCAGGCTAAAAATATGGATATTTCTGCGCATGTGTATATATATATTATATATATATATTTTTACGTAGCTGATTGCCCACTCCGCTGCCTAAGTAGCTGCTGGGCTGAGTGCGCTGCTGCAGCTCCCGCCGCGCCCCCCTGCTTGATCGCCTTTGTCTGGTCGCTGGTGTAGCCTACAAACTTCATGTTGTACACACAACTGTTCAAACTATTGCATTTCATGCCTCAGTAAGCATAATGCAGCTAGTAGACTACATGCAGCTATTTAGATGTTTTACACAAAATACATTATTGGCATGTTCGTAGAAACTTTATTGTCAGTATTGCAAACATAAGCACAACACAAACAGGCAGTCTAGCGATTTCATGTTCTTCTTAGCTGCTGAGTTGCATGCAGCTATTTACTCACGATATCAGCATATATGGCATAATGATCTCGCCCATTTGTCAGACTTTTTTCAAAGGTCTGGAAACACCCTCGGCTGCCCAGAGGTGGAACGCAGCAGGACAGACAGTCTTATTAGCGATTTGTTAGGGTTGTGTCAATCGAATCTGGTATCAGGATAAATATGACACTGAGTCACCGAATTGTATACTATGTATTTTTTATTAGCTAAGCAATAAGTGGTCAATGCAATTTTCGTAAATACGGCTCTCTGTCCCACCTCGCAGGGCAAACAGAGAACTGACTTGTTCCTAACAAAGATATTATAATATACTCTGATGACAGAAGTAGTTCCTGCTTCCGAGCCGGCCTGTCAGAGTAGAGACTGGGCGTGGTTTAGACTCACCCAGCCTATCGTTGATTGTTGGCGCAGAGCTGGTCCCATCCCCCGGGCTCTCCGGCAGTCAGTCGTTGTAGTTGTGTAGAATATACAGTTATCAGGCACCTGGCTCCTGTTATCTAACAAAAGACTGTTTGTTCTCGCAACACTACGTTCTGAATGTGCCCCCCCAACTCATTGCACAGTTCCTGTCTTCATGTTATTCTGTATTTTCCCATCATGAGAAAGGCCCATGGCCCTGAAACTGTTAACAATGTCTCAAGTCAGCTATGTTGCATAACACATACATCTACACAAGCCAACAGCAGATAATATTCAATCACATATATGGTAACGGGCTATAGTGCATAACACAGAATCCTCATAGATTTAATGTTGTTTTTCCACCATCATTGCACACATTGGCTAAGTTGCGCAGGAAGCAGACAGGCCGTTAAGTACTGCTCTTTTTTTTGAGGAACTACAATACGGCAGCAACTATTTTAGATTAGCCAACGCTGATCGTTTTTTTTTCTCCTAAGAGTTTTGTCTGCGTCCTGTTTGTGCAACTGCAATATCCGTGACAACCGACAGAGACGGTTGTAGCCTTCATAACATATGTTTTGGAATGATCATTCACATCGCCGCAGGCCTATTTTTTTTTTCTCAGTTCAGAAATATGAGGCAGAGACAGGCGTAGGCTACATCATCATGGCTCAGAAGAGGGCGAGAAAAGAGAGAATCGCGACGGGAGTGTGAGCAGCAGCTACGTTAGAAAAACAAATGTGTGCATAAAATAACACATGAGCAGAATATGATCCGGTGGGGTGGGTGTGGGCGAAAACTCTGTATCCGTAGCCATGGCCAATTAGTTAATAGACCAATAAGAGAGTTCCAAATGTCTTTGCCAATAACAGCAAATGTTCTGTTTCCCCCTCCCCACTCAGACCACTCCCAGACAATCCTAACAAAATTTTTGCCTGAGACATTGCTCTTTGTTAAGAAGCTATTTTTGTTTTCAATTAAAATGGTCAAAAAATAATCACCGTAAGGTGCCTAATTGTTACCCAGAAATGATTTGATATTGAGATTAAAAAGGGCTGCATTGGACCTTTAATAGGCTCGTGTTGTGATTGGCTTATTCCGTTTACTTCTTCCTGACTTTGCACCTTTCTGTGTTTTTCTGAGAAAGAGTGATGGTGTGTACATCATCAACCTGAAGAAGACATGGGTTCTTCTGAACCCAGTTGTGCTGATTTTAAATAAACTGTTATCTCTCCCTCACAAGACATGGACTGACCCAGGAGTAAAATGCCTGTCTCTTCAAAACACACTGTGCTTCTGAAAAGTTTTCATTTCTCAACTTTTTTCCAGCCTCCTCCCGGAGTTGTCTCCTCCGATAAAATCTCAGACTCTGAAGCTTTCACAGGTGTCTCGTTCAAGTGGATTTAGTCTCTGGCAGGAAGAAAAGGTTGTTTTGCAAGAAAGGCTAGCTAGACTGTCTGAAGTGAAGAGGCTTTTGAGGGAGTTGTTGAAAACAATGGTCTGACTGTTTGACAGTGAGAGCGGCTGAAATGACACAGTAGAAGCAAAGCAACCTGATCTGATCCGTATTCCAGGGCAGCGAGTGGAGTGGATCACAGCAGCCATGACTTATTTACTGTGTATGTGTGTGTCTGGATAGCATCTCTGGTGCCGACCGCTCCTGCATCCCGTCCCCAGTCCAGAGGGAAAAACAAGAGATCAGGCTGTTGGGTTTCATCTGAATGTGAAATCCAGTGGAGTCTACTGTAGTCTCAAACACTTCCTGCATCTCCAACTGTGTCTGTGTCAGTCATTGTGTCCATGTCCGTGTCTGTAACGCTGTTTGTGTCGACACTGGGGTGGAATAGGCTGAAACCGGGGTTGTTGTGACAACCCTGCCTCATGATAGACTCTAGGAAGAGCAAATGGACTAACCCAGCCCCGTGGGAAGTACAGGCCAGAATGTGGACCTGGTCTGAAGATGTTCTGACTTAAACTGGACATCTTGACAAACAGCATCTTGACCTTCGTCTGGACCCAGAGAAGAGAGACTCCGGATTCTGCACGTTTGGTCCCTGTGTTGGTACGCTGGGTTTATGTTGACAGATCTTTTCTGGGCAGAGAGGAGACAGACGTGTGTAATGGAAAAGCTGTAACATGACGTGTCCTCCCACTGTGGTGAGTTCCCTTCTGGTGTGGAACAGCTTAGACATGTCTGGGGAAATCGTTTTGGTCAGAAATGCCATTTGAGGGAGATGGTAATGAGCAGTTGTTGCCATTTTGAAGTGTGGTTGTTTTCCTGCCAACAGTATTGGACAGTTTGATATTTGTATTTGTTGAAGTATGGATTGATCATGTTGAAAGTAGTGCGTCGTTCTCACACACACACACACACACACACCACACACACATACACACACACACACACACATACACACACACACACACAAATTCACAAGTTTACTCACCTGTGTTCATAATTGATTTTGCACCCAAAGTGAGCGTATTCAATTGGAATTTACACAGTATATATTGTATCCTCTAGATGTTTTCTTGTGTGACTACAGTAAGTCACTTTACTGTTGGCTATGTGTGTGTGCAGTTATTTAGCTCTATTGAATGTTGGAGTGAGTGTCCACATCTTAATAATTTAAACGTGTTACTCACAGAGGGTAGACTGCACCTTGAACACTGAATGCATAAAAGTATAGCCCTTTCTGTGATTGCTGAGCATCAATTCTTAGAATGGTCCTTGTGCACTGCAGTTGGTCATGCGTTGTGATCAATGATTTATTTATACACTAGATTACTAATAGAGGGCACTGTGTTGAAGCCACCGTGCCTCCATCTTGGCACTCCCCCACCATTGTAAAACATTTTTGGAATGCATTTATTAATGTCTACATTCATTTTTGCCACATTTATTCTATTACAAACACCTTAATGCATACTTTTTAAATTGTCAAAATCTATATAAACATTTTCCCAAAAGTTACATTTTTAGAGATTACTAATGTTACTGTCCCCACTACAACAACAAAAATGTAGTGCACAATTTCAATTCAATTTACATTTCAATGGTGTATCAGGTAAATTGCAGTGGTTTGAAGGGATTGGCCCATTCTATGAATTATATTTCAATGATTGCAACGTCACCCACCCTGTGTTACAAGAGCATGCTGTGAAATAGTTTGACAACCCTGTTTGTAAGCTTTTAAATTATATCCAACTCAACCGTTCTTTTCCCATGATGAAGACATGGTAGGGTGGGGTATGCAAAATGGGTCAACTTTTCATCTGAATGTTTTTTGGCATTCAGGGCCACTTTCTGACCACTTCTTGTTTAAAACAAAAGGGCTGCTGTCAAAAAAGTGATTGAATTCAAATGGATTTACCCCTAACTAATGAGTACTGATAGAGTTATTGGGTTAAGATCGTCTGAGTTGTTGAAATCTCTTGTGGTAGGGCACACTACATTATAAGTTGTTTTGCTATGGTCTTTCACACGATCCCCATTCTTTCACAATACATCAGAAGTTGTTCTGCTACGGCAGTGAAGCTACACTCTTTCACACGATCCCCATTCTTTCACTTTCACTTTCGGCACAGTATTCTAGTGTTGGTGGCCAGAATACACTAAGAAATACCACAATGTACATTGACTCCTGCATATACTTCTATTTGCATGATCAGTGTAGCTCTAACTGCTGTAGCTCAAAGGCAGGCACTGCCTCCGTCTCTTCTTCTGCATCTTTCTCTAGCAGCCCTTGTGTTCTCCTACTTTTGATGTCATATTCCTTAGCATCTCGTCTCTGTGGCTGCCTGGTGGATAATGAGGGAGCGTGCTGCATTAACTTATGTAATGATGAGAGCGGAGAGGAGGGGGTGGGGACGATAGGAGAGAATAGATGAGCTCATGTTGCTGCACTGCAGCTCTCACACACACACTGCACCATATGGTTTATTCCACACGAGCGTACGCACACACACGCACGCACGCACGCACGCTCCCGAAACACATGCACACAAAGAGTACGGTGCCACTACCTCTAGCCAGAATTAGCTACCAATTTAGCTCTACTGCAGAATCACAAGGTTGCCATCTTCTTTATCTCGTTATCTGTCTTTGAATGATATGATGTGAGTGAGGTGTGTGTTTGTGTGTGTGTAAGGTCTGTACATAGTAGGAGCACGTGAAGAGTTTCATTCCAAAACGCTATACACTGAGTGTACAAAACACATGCTCTTTCCATGACATAGACTGACCAGGTGAATCCAGGTGAAGCTATGATCCCTTATTGATGTCACTTGTTAAATCCACTTCATTCAGTGTAGATGAAAGGGAGGAGACAGGTTAAAGAATGATTTTTAGAAAGCCTTGAGACAGTTGAGACATGGATTGTGTATGTGTGCCATTCAGAGGGTGAATGGACGATACAAAAGATGTATGTGCTTTTGAACAGGGAATATTAGTAGGTGCCAGGCGCACCGGTTTGTGTTAAGAATTGCAATGCTGCTGAGGTTTTTCACACTCAACATTTTCCCATGTGTATCAAGAATGGTTCACCACCCAAAGGACATCCAGCCAATTTGACACAACTGGGTTAAGCATAAGAAGAGAAGTTATCTAGATTCTTCAGCTCTTAGCCATTTTTGGCCAATTTCCAATCTTCCATTCGTATGCAAAATTCTGGAGAAATTTGTGTTCAATCAGCTAAATTATTTTTTAAGTGCCAACTGTATTTTTTTTTTAAATGATCTAATCTGGTTTTTGTGCCCAACACAGCCCAGAGACAGCCTTAGTTAATGTGGTAAATTGTCTTAGAGCAAACACAGATGCCAAACAGCTCTCTGTCCTTGTACTCTAAGATTTAAGTGCTGCATTCGACCATGATGTCCTTCTGGACAGACTGGAGAGGTGAGTTGGCCTCTCCGATCCAGTTCTAAATTGGTTTAGGAACTATTTAACTGGTCAATATTTTTTTTTGTCAGCCTAGTTGAACATAAATATCATTCAATTTTGGGTCCGGTACTGTTCAGTTTTATATATGTTATGCATTGGCAGCATTATCAGAAAGCACAGCATTGATTTTCACTACTACGCAGACAATACACAACTTTTAATTTCTGTGTCACCAGAGGATTTTAGCTTTTTACCACCTGAGGAACATTTCCAAGGTGCTGCCGATTCTCTCTCAGGATGATTTATTTTATTACAAGCAGGCTTGATGCTCTCCACTGTCTGGTCTTCCCAAGAAAACCATTGGTCAACTGCCAAACATAGAGAATGCTGCAGCATGGGTACTGACCAAGACCAGACGGAGAGCACACATTACACCGGTTTTAAGGTCTCTGCACTGGCTGCCTGTGAGTTTTAGAATTCATTGAAAAAATATTCTATTGGTTTATAACTCAATCTACAATTGTGCGCCCCATTACATGTCACATGCTTTTTAGTTATGTACCCAGTAGGTTTCTCAGGTTCTCTGGCACTGACCTTTTAACTAACCCAAAGCCTAGGACCAAGAGGTATGGAGAGGCAGCCTTTAGTTTTGCCCCCAGCCTCTCGAATAGTCTGCCAGAGAACCTGAGGGGTGCCGAAACTGTGGACATACTGTATAAAAAGGAGATCTTAAAACATCTTTTTAGTTTAGCTTTTTCTTAGGGTGCTTTTTAGATGTTCAGTTTGTGTTATTCATAAGTTTTTTTATATGATGATTGTTGTGTAGTAAATATTTCAGCTTTTATTTTCAGTGTTTTCTTTCCCTGTAAAGCACACTGTTGCATTCCACGTCTGAAATGTGCTGTATAAATAAAGCTTGCATTGATTTGGAGTCAACATGGGCCAGCAACCAAATTTTGGAAGGTGTGTGTGTGTGTGTGTGTGTGTGTGTGTGTGTGTGTGTGTGTGTGTGTGTGTGTGTGTGTGTGTGTGTGTGTGTGTGTGTGTGTGTGTGTGTGTGTGTGTGTGTGAGAAATATTATAAAATAGCTCAATGGGCCACCGGAGTGCTTTCAGCTCTGTCTGTCTGAGAGATTGTACAAGAGAACAGTAGATCAATTACCCTGGGCCTTGGGTTAAAGCTGAAGCATTACAAATTCATAGGCCAAGATTCTTCAGAGCCGGTTGATGATGGATCCTGTGCTAATAGATGTATAGTCCACATGTTGGAGGTCATCAAATAACTGAACGGATCATCATTATTTACGCCCCATTCATTCATAGAATTGGCAAATGACATTTTTTAGACCGAGTGCGATCCTCTGAGACTACAACTATTGATTGCCCTGTTAAATTATTCTGTAGCTTTTTATCCTGTTGTGACCTATTGATGTAGAATACTGGACTACTTCATCAAACTTTTTTTTGTGGTCAGATGCCACAAAAAGGAACCTAGGAAAATTAAAATTGTCTCAGAACTGGGCAGCACGGCTGGCCCTTGGATGTACACAGAGAGCTAATATTAATAATATGCATGTCAATCTCTCCTGGATGAAAGTGGAGGAGAGATTGACTTCATCACTACTTTTATTAATGAGAGGTATTGACATGTTGAATGCACCGAGCTGCCTGTCTAAACTACTGGCACACAGAACAGAGTATGGGAGGCACACAGTACTACATAGAGCCATGACTACATGGAACTCTATTCCACATCAAATAACTGATGCAAGCAGTAATACTAGATTTAAAAAACAGATTAAAAAAAGACCTCATGGAACAGCGGGGACTGTGAAGCGACACAGACACACGATAACATATGCACTATACATACACATGGATTTAGTACTGTAGATATGTGGTCGTGTTGGAGTAGGGGCCTGACGGCACACAGTGTGTTATGAATGTATTGTAATGTTTTTAAAATTGTATAAATTGCTTTGGCAGCAGCGAATGGGGAGCCAAAATAAATACAAATATTAACAAGTTGTGTTATTTATTATTTTGGGCATGAACTAACCCTAACGCTACACTGCTGAGTATAATCAGTTGACTAGCATGGTTTCAAAGCCTACTAGTTAATCTCCATGGATGGATCCCCACATCTTTAAATTAGTACCTGCCTCTGTGAGAAATTACAGTGTTGGGACTGTTGCATGTAAATAATAATTGAAGTGTACTGTTTATCCTTCTAGGGCATTTTATGCGTTAAGGCCAAATCAAACAAACAAGCAAACGAGCGTGTACACGCTGGAATAAGAATGCACCGTAGTGAATGACAGAAAACAGACGAGCCGTGAGCGTCAACGCCGTCAAAAGCGGCGTGCGCTTCAAATTAGAAAGCAAGTCTATTTTTCCTCACGTCTACGCGAAAGCAATGCTCGTTTGCGTTTCATTTGATTTGGCCTTCAGGCCTAAATCGTTCTTTGACAATTATTAGGAAGTACTTCTTCTGTCAGCCTTTTCTGTTCCATCAGCGTTTGATGATGAGCGTGCACTGCTCACGTGCACTGCTCACGTGCACAGGTCCTCACCGTGGAGGGGCTTTTCTCAATGACAGTCATTCACATTTCCAACAAAGCCGTCTTGACACAGTGAGGCTTTTACATGTATTTCAACTGAACATGTTTTCGCAGTGGTTATTTTCTTTACTCTGTAGATATTTTTCTCAAGGGCCGAGTATTCCATAGGAAAATGGATATGTTATGGATGTTTCTGTCATCGTAGTTAAGTATAATGGGGACTTACTCCATCATTGCTCTCTGTCATCAAAATGACACTAAAGAAAGATCTTTAACAACTGTAGTGGGATTCATTGCCAAATATTTCAGTCAGAGACCGTAATTGGCTCAGAAACATGTCATTCTGTCTCTCATTCCCCTGTCTTGGTATTGGACTTGGAAATCAAACCATTTCTCTCTATACAGTACTGTTACTGTCAGTTTCACAATCCCCAAATGAGCTCCCCAGAGAGAGAATCTTATTCCTCCGCTCACTCCTGCTCATCCCCAAACACACTATATATATTCTCCATCTTCTCTTTCTCGCTCACATTCTCCTTCATTAAGTGCAGTCGCTATTTTTACTCACTCACTTGTCAAATGAAATCACAGAATGGTTTTGGTACTGAATTGCTGTGCACTGGCTCCATCTGTTGGTGAGAACATTTTTACGAAAGAGGACCGGAGTCCCCATCCACAGCTTAAAATGTTCCCAAACCAAGTCCCTTCATACAGTAGCTCTTAAGTCTCCACCCATACAGTTGCTTTGGTGTTTAGTTGTAGTAAGTGAAGGAGAGATGCACAGCCCTTTATCTGTCTTGGCTAACTAACAAGACAGATAAACTAACTAACTCCCAGACAACAACAACAAAACGAGATGACAAGTATGCCACTGTGAACTCCCCAAGGGCAGAGACCTGAGAAATGAAAGGATGTGGGATGTCTTTACCCTAACAAACAACTAGACAAGTATTCCACTCTGTTAACTATTTGAGGACAGAGAAATAAGAGATGAGGGGATGTGGGGAGCCGTTGGCTTGTGTGTATTCCCTCAGAGTATTCTTCAGCTCTCTACTCTCCCCTCTCTCTCTCTCTGTCTCTCTGTCTCTCTCTATGTCTCTCTCTCTCTCTCTCTCTCTCGCTCTCTCGCTCTCTCTCGCTCTCTCTCTCTCTCTCGCTCTCTCTCGCTCTCTCTCTCTATGTCTCTCTCTCGCTCTCTCTCTCTCTCTCGCTCTCGCTCTCTCTCTCTCTGTCTCTCTCTCTCGCTCTCTCTCTCTCGCTCTCTCTCTCTCCACCTGGCGTCTCTCCAGCGGTTCCTCCATCTGATTACTGCTTGTCTCTATAGAGATCTATAACTAACGTTTACTTACTATTGTTCAGAGAAAGTGGGGGTTGCCTGCTGGGAGCAGAAAGAGAAAAACCGCAGCATTATACTGTAAGGCAGCCGTGTTGGAAGAAATATGATATGAATATGATGTTCTAGACCCAGGTTAATGCTGGGTTGAAATTGACGTAGATGAGTTTAGAGCCATTCGATTTGACATGTATCTAGTAGCTGACGCAGTTACGCAACATTTGATTCTGGGTTTCCAAGATTGCTTCATACAAATACAAAAAAAATAACATTTTACAGCACAGCTATTTTACAATAGGTAAATCCTGTGGTAACTGGAATCTGGACTAACGGAGCCTTCCATGGAGAGAGCTGTTTCTATTGTGCTCCACAAGGTGCTGACAGACACAGTGTTGTGGTCTCTGGCCCAGCATAGAGTCAGAGGACTGGGCTAGGGAGCTTTAGCGAGGCCTTTACAGGACACAAGGCCCAGAGGAAAGACGGGGAGGTGGAGGTTTCCTGGAAGGCGGATGATACTGACAACGTTTTCCGCTAGCGATGTCCATGGTTTCCGTTTCAGATTATACAATCGCATGCAGGGATTAGTTTTTCCTTTCCATTCATACGCTACAGAAGTGGTTTGAGTCAAACCAGTTAAGATTGAAATATAATGCTTATTTTATAAGCCAATATAGATTGCAATACATTATTTAGTATGAGGAGTCAGTCCAGATTCAGTCAGTATAAATTTATAATACAGTTGTTTCAGAGTGTTGTCTGACAAAGATCAGATTTCCCCTCTGGTCCTGTAATGTGTAGTGGAGAAAGAGCGCGAGAGAGGCATGGAAACAGTGTTGCAACAAACTGATTCTGGACAGACACGTCCCCAATGTGCCCGAGATCAATGCCACAGCTGAATGAATGCACTGAAAGAGAGAGAGGGATGAAGGGGAGAGATAAAACAGCTGAGTGTATGAGAGAAAGATGGTGGTATGAAAGTAGACTGAGAAAGAGAGAGAAGGCAAGATTGACAGAGCAGCTGAGAGAGCGAGAGCGAGAGAGAGCGAGAGCGGTTAGGGGGAGGGCGCAGGGAGAGACTCTCCTTTTCATTGACATTCAAGGGAATGTGCTGATGACTAAAGAATAAATCAGTCCGATAGAGGTTCCTGCCTGGTGCTCCATGTCTCTTAACCCCAGGCAGCCTACACTACAGCACTATATCCCACCTCTATCCACCTCTCCTCTGCTAGCTTAGCAGCCTGTTTATCGACCTCAGCTCTACGTAGATCAACGAGCCTGCCTTATAGTGCAGGGGCTCTCAGCTCCACCTGAACTCTCTCTGTCTCTGTCTCCTCGACACTCGACACAGAGGTGGCAGATATATGAAGGCTCAGGTAGGTGGGCACATGTCTGTCTGTTGCTGTCAGTGTGTGTTTGATGGTTGCTTGCAGTACCTACCTGGCTGCAGTAGTGGGGTATAAGCGGTGGAGGCAGTGAGGAGTGAGGAGGGATGCAGACAATGGATCCAGAGCTGCAGCTGAGAGCAGAGGCTGCCATGTCAATGGATCGAACGGTACGCCGGAGTGCCGGCTCCACTTCTCTGCTCTGTAGTCTGATGTCATGGTCACGCTGATGCATGTCCCCTGGAGGTAGAGAAGAGAGCGGGAGAAAAAGATAGAGGGGGAGAGAAGTTTTGTGTGTATGTGCATACGTTTATTTAACATAAGTGTGTGTTCTTGTCTGAACAGAGATGGTTTGTGAGGACATGTTTGGCCCTGTAGATCTGTGGCTATTCTGTCCTTTGCTGTCTCTCTTTCTGTAGACCAGGTAAGGGCAACTGGTGGCCGGCAGGCAACTCCCCCCCCCACACCCCTTTTGTTGGCCGGTGGACCAATTTCACCCCCCAAAAATAAATGCGATATACGGTGGCAAGAAAAAGTATATGAACTTTTGGAATTACCTGGATTTCTGCATGAATTGGTCATAACATTTGATCTGATCTTCGTCTAAGTCACAACAATAGACACACAGCCTGCTTAAACTAATAACACACAAACAATTCATGTTTTTATTGAACACACCGTCTAAACATTCACAGTGTAGGGTGGGGAAAGTATGTGAACCCTTGGATTTAATAACTGGTTGACCCTCCTTTGGCAGAAATAAACTCAACCAAACTTTTTTTTTCCTTTAGTTGCAGATCAGACCTGTACAACAGTCAGGAGGAATTTTACAAAACTGTTTCAGTTCAGCAATATTCTTAGGATGTCTGGTGTGAACCGCTCTCGGTCATGCTACAGCATTTTAAATCGGGTTGAGGTCAGGACTCTGACTGGGCCACTCCAGAAGGCATATTTTCTTCTGTTGAAACAATTCTGTTGTTGATTTAATTCTGTGTTTTGGGTCGTTGTCCTGTTGCATCACCCAACTTCTGTTGAGCTTCAATTGGTGGACAGATAGCCTTACATTCTCCTGCAAAACATCTTGATAAACTTGGGAATTCATTGTTCTTTCGATGATAGGAAGCCGTCCAGGCCCTGAGGCAGCAAAGCAGCCCCATACCATGATCCTCCCTCCACCATACTTTACAGTTGGGATGAGGTTTTTATGTTGGTGTGCTGTGCCTTTTTTTCTCCACACATAGTGTTGTGTGTTCCTTCCAAACAACTCAACTGTAGTTTCATCTGTCCACAGAATATTTTGCCAGAAGCGCTGTGGAACATCCAGGTGCTCTTTTGCGAACTTCAGACAGCAATGGCTTCTTCCGTGGTGTCCTCCCATTAACACCATTCTTGTTTAGTGTTTTATCGTAGACTCGTCAACAGAGATGTTAGCATGTTCCACAGATGTATGTAAGTCTTTAGCTGACATTCTAGGATTCTTCTTAAGCTCATTGAGCATTCTGTGCTGTGCTCTTGCAGTCAACTCTGCAGGACGGCCACTCCTAGGGAGAGTAGCAACAGTGCTGAACTTTCTCCATTTATAGACAACTTGTCTTACTGTGGACTGATGAACATCAAGGCTTTTAGAAATACTTTTGTAACCTTTTCCAGCTTTATGCAAGTCAATAATTCTTAATCTTAGGTCTTCTGAGGTCTAATTTGTTCCAGGCATGGTTCACATCGTTCAATGCTTCTTGTGAATAGTGTTTTTTGTTTTTAATAGGGCAGGACAGCTCTAACCAACATCTCTAATCTCGTCTCATTGATTGGACTCTAGGTTAGTGGACTCCTGACTCCAATTAGCTTTTGAAAAAGTAATTAGCCTACCTACACTGTGAATGTTTAAATTATGTATTCAATATAGACAAGAAAAATACAATAAGTTGTGTTATTAGTTTAAGCACACTGTGTTTGTCTATTTTTGTGACTAAGATGAAGATCAGATCGAATTGTATGACTCATTTATGTAGGAAAGCAGGTGATTCCAAAGGGTTCACATACCTTTTCTTGCCACTGTGTGTATGTATATACAGTACCAGTCAAAAGTTTGGACACAGCTACTCATTGAAGGGTTTTTCTTTATTTGTACTTTTTTTCTACGTTGTAGAATAGTAGTGAAGATATCACAACTATGAAATAACATACAAGGAATCATGTAGTAACAAAAAAAGTGTTAAACAAATCAAAATATTCTTCAAAGTAGCCACCCTTTGCCTCTGACAGCTTTGCACACTCTTGGCATTCTCTCAACCAGCTTCACCTTGAATGCTTTTCCAACAGTTCCCACATGCTGAGCACTTGACTGCTTTTCCTTCACTCTGCGGTCCAACTCATCCCAAACCATCTCATTTGGGTTGAGGTCGGGTGATTGTGGAGGCCAGGTCATCTGATGCAGCACTCCATCACTCTCCTCCTTGGTCAAATAGCCCTTACACAGCCTGGAGGAGTGTTGGGTCATTGTCCTGTTAAAAAACAAATGATAGTCCCACTAAGCGCAAACCAGGTTGGATGCGTATCACTGCAGAATGCAGTGGTAGCCATGCTGGTTGTGTGCCTTGAATTCTAAATAAATCACAGAGAGTGTCCCCAGCAAAGCACCCCCACACCATAACACCACCTCCCCCATGCTTCACGGTGGGAACCACACATGCAGAGATCATCCGTTCACCTACTCTGCGTCTCACATAGACATAGCGGTTAGAACCAAAAATCTCGAATTTGAAATCATCAGACAGATCAATGGACAGATTTCCACCGGTCTAATGTCCATTGCTCATGTTTCTTGGCCAAAGCAAGTCTCTTCTTATTATTGGTGTCCTTTAGTAGTGTTTTCTTTGCATCAATTTGTGCATGAAGGCCTGATTCACACAGTCTCTTCTGAACAGTTGATGTTGAGATGTGTCTGTTACTTGAACTCTTTCATTCTTGTGGCAGTCCTCATGAGAGCCTGTTTCATTATAGCGCTTGGTGGTTTTTGCGACTGCACTTGAAGAAACTTTCAAAGTTTTAGAAATGTTCCGGATTGACTGAGCTTCATTTCTTTGTAACGATTTACTGCCGTTCTCTTTGCGAGACACTGTGGCCCCTCATGAGTTCTGTTTTTTTTTTTGTGGCCCCCACCCCTATCAAAGTTTCCCATCCCTGCTGTAGACCAATTGTTGTTCCCTCCTGTCCTATCTATGCTGGATCTTCCTTCCTGTCCTGTCTATGATGGAGCAGAGCAGCCATGTCTCCCCAGCCAGCCCAGCTCTCCCCTCTGACTCACGGCAGAGCTCCAGGGTGATTCATCTTGATCAGCACCCGGCAGCACCCTATTAGCATATTTTCAATTAAACCTGTAGCGGACAGGATGGGACCCTCTGACTGCACATCGATTCTTCCTCAATTGTTCCTGCCAATGCAAGCGAGGCAGTGTTGGTTATAACAGACCCCTGCCTGTTTTTCGCCGTTCACTCAGAACTACTGATCTGCAGTCATTTGAGCTGTTTACAAAATGGATGGCTTTACCAGAGCAAATGAAACGCACAGAGCTGTGAGTGGTCTCTCTCTCTCAGTCATATGGCAGAATGGAGGTTGGGGAAACTACAGTACTGTATGTGTGGATTGTTTCCATACCGCGTTGTGTACTTCCCTCCCTTAATAGCCACCCCTCCTCCCTCGTTCTCTCACTCGATCTTGCTCTCTCTCGCTCTATCCCATCAAGACATTCTTTGTTGTTTTGTTGTCTTTTGTTTTTCTGCTAGAGATCCTAATGAGACACGGAGTTCCCCTCAGGATCATTAGTCAGAATTCAGAGTTCTGAATCCCAGGTGTTTTCTCCACATTCCGTTGTATGTTTATCCACTGACTAAAATGTACCACTAAATAAAGATGTTGGAAATGACAGTGCACAACACTGTTCTCTGCTCTGTATTCAGCATGGTGTCTGCCTCTATAAAATATGATTTACCTCAAGATCAACCCTCTGCTTAAAACAACTGAACCTTGTGACTGCACAAGTCAATGTTAACATACTTAACCTCCAGACCGATAAAGGGGACTTGTCACCCTCACACTGGCCCTCCTGTTCAGCTCTCCTGGCAGTAAAGACTGGGCTCTCAGCTCTGTGGTTCTGCTATGCGTCTATAGTACACGTGTGTGGATTGGAAAGGGTAATATCCTGGTTGTCAGGGAGGCTGGTGTGAAAGCACACCCGAGCTGTGCCTGTGTGGTTTCTGTGTACCAGCTTAGTTTCTCCTCTCCTTTAGCTCTGGCTAGCGTCGCCATGGAGAGAGTAAACATCTGTTTTGGGGGGTATCAGACTGTTTCTTAATTTATTTATTTATTTTTTTACAAAAAGAGGAATCTAAAAATGCACTGGGTGAGGTTTATTTCCAATTGCAGACCTTCCTATCTAAAACAGAACTTACACATCCGAAGGTTGAAGAGGATCCTTTTGGCACAAACATAATACCTTTTTGATTTGGACTGCCTCTACCAAAGTCCGAACAGCCCATCCTTTGTTTCAAAACTAACATGAAATCTAAGACAGGAGAATAACAAGCGTTTGACAAGGACAAGGAGATAAAGGAGAAAGTGTCATGAAGAAAGTCATGTAATCTCTGTTTCCACAGTAGATACTAAGGTTGTACATTGTGAGAAAACGGACTTCGCCATTAGAGAAAACACTCTCTGAAATGGCCCCTGTTGGTTTATGTCACTCACAGATTACATGTAGGAGTGTCTGGTGCTATTTTGTGTGGTATCACAGTGGGAATAACTTGTGGAAAAAGCTACTTTTTCCGAGTGGCACCTCAGCTTTGGAAGAAGGTCATTGGATTAGAATGACTGGGTATCTTTGATGACCGAATTCAGTTTGGGTTGTATAGTAGTAGCCACTTTAACTTAAGAGACTGGTTGATTATTTTAAATGTACTCCCAGTTAAAGTTAGCCTCGTACGAACCATCTTGATCTTGCGAGCTCACATTCTGTAGCGAAACAGAATGTGCCCTCATGAGATCAGGATGGTTCGTACGAGATCAGGATGGTTCGTACGAGATCAGGATGGTTCATACGAGATCAGGATGGTTCGTACGAGATCAGGATGGTTCGCACGAGATCAGGGAGCAGGGGTCATTCAGACTGCGGATGAGGCCCGCTACCCTTGAATTGACCTGAGTATTATCCTCGGGTTATCCTGTAGGCTGGGAGAACTGGGCCTGTGGGCTTCTAATGAGTCATTTAGAGGCTACGGGTCAACAGACCCTGCAGCCCACGAATACCAGGGATGTCATGCCGTCATTAAAGCAGTAAGCCTTATGGAGCATATATCACACTGCCCAGGATAAGGCCGAGACAGCGGACAGATTGACACCGGCTATAATTCATTTCTCCGTAATGACTGTCATTTTTGTAATTCATTCTGCAGGACCTAATTGGGGTTGGAGTGTTTTGAGCTGAGCTGTATGTTGATGTATTGTGGGTGTGTGAATGTTGTGTGGTTTTTCTCGCTCCATTCCAAACAAATGGCTTCCATCCCTATCGACTTTCAATAGGATGTCTGATGAGATCCAGGATATTGTGGCTCTGAATGGATTTAATGGACACAAAACAAAGTTAGTCCTGTGTCTTTTGTTGTTGGTAATTGTAAATGAATCCATGTGTCCTGCATAGGACTATCCCCCCTTCTAGTGAATACCTTGGCACTATCTCAAACTGAGGTGTCAGGGCTGCCGAAACATAAAACGTGGTGCTTTATATTTAATTTATTAGAAACATTGCCACTCCCTGCCTGTGGCATGGCACGGGTCTTGACATGCAGTTCTCACAAACTTATAAAAAGAGGGCTATCCTTCCTGTCAGCTTGGAGGGTTTTTGTCAATATGGAGAGACAGTAGATGTGCTGACTTGCACACTTCCAGGACTTGCTGGAAATGAAGTATGAATGGAATGTGCACACTCAGGATATCTGGTTCCACTGGAATGTGTCGACGTGAATACATTTCTTGACACTTGTGACCTGCAGAAAAGTTTGCTTAGTTGCTCATATTCACATTAGGAGGGGGGGGGGGGGGGTGGGGGGGGGGGAGCATTTAGTGAGAGCAAAATAATAAAATGTATGACTGGTTAAATCTTAGTTAGTCACCCCCCCCCCCCTTAAAGGACACTTTGTATCCACGTTGTTTTACCTAGTGACCTATATTCTGTGTCCATTGCTACATACGACAGACCCAAGGCTTTACAAGTGGAGGAATTTCAGCAGAGGCTAGGGACAAAAGTAATGAATAATTGATCTTCTAATTTCCCCTTCATTGTTGAGATGCTTTCAAGCAAACATTTTAGTTAATATTTAAATACTAATGATCCAGGTCCATTTGCAGTTGGGGGGGAAAAAAATGCAAACGTCCCAGGTTACCATCTCCAGTAAACTGATAGGCCTACGCTGACAGTTTTCAGAGGTACGTTGTGTGATAGGGGTTTGGATTTGGTTGTTGTTTTCCACTCAGATTTGCAGAGTTTTAGAAAAGAGAAGACGCTAGAAACTGGGCAGGATTTCCTTTCGTTAACAAATTTTGAGGACCTGACATTGCAGTTTCCCCAAACACCAACACACTGCTTTCAGGGGTCAAACTATAGCTATCTGGCTGTCCAATGGAAGCCTGTCCTTAAGTCTATAGTTCAGTTACATACTACTCTAGTGTTTGTTACAGTATCATTATATGAGGGCCTGCTGGACACCTTTTGGGATCCCCACTCATACATTCAACACTTTTATCCAGGGTGACTTAAAGGAGCAATTAGGGTTAAGTGCCTTGCTCAAGGGCACATCAACAGATTTTTCACCTAGTTGGCTCTGGGATTTGAACAGCAACGCTCTGTGGCTTGTATGAGTCTCTTTTAACAGCTGTGTGTCCAACGGCACTATAGGATAACCTAGAAGCCTGGCAGGCAAGGTTAATATTGTGTGGAAGATTTTCCCTTTTTCTTCAAGTTGAGATCTAACTGTACATCCCAAATCACTGTGATATAGTGTTCCTTATCTCAGCCTTCCCGTCCTTTGCACGACATTAAGTGATTATGTCACTCAGAGCTAATCACCTTCTCGGTCATTAACTTGACAAGCCCCGTGGCTGCAGTCACTCCTACAGCTGGCCTAAATCATTTAATACAAAGCGCTTTCTCCAAAAACAACTTTATGGGAAATGAAATATTGTACTACTGTCTACAGCCAAATGAGGAGGTCGTTAATGTGAAATATCATCAGTGTTCTCACTTTCAGAAGGAGCACAAAGTAGGAGAGCGAAATTAAAAAGTAATTCCGCACAGCTCTCATACTCTCAACCTTTGCCCGTGTCAACTTTATCTGTGTCATTTCTTTCTCTTAAAGAAACCTGTGTAATATACAGTATATTATTTGCCGCAGGTCTTTGACAGTATGACACGTCCTCTAGCCTCGCCACAGGGCAGGCCCTGTTTTTCTCTGTCTGTATTTTCCCCTAATCAAACATGGAAAATGTATGATGCAGCGGGCGGCATGAGAAAGGCTTGCTTTATGCCCTGTGCCAACACAAACAATGGTCAGCGCCAGTGCAGACGGCCGGACAGGGAGGTGCTCCTCTAGGGCTCAATAGCCCCAGTGTCTCTGGCCAGGGGGCTGGGATGTTACAGAGACACTGTGGTCACTGCCAGGGTAGCGCAGGGGAGCACACAGTGGGATATCAGATCTAGCAGACCTCCAGCAGAAGCCCAGGGCTGAGGGAGCAGGCTACAGAGAGCAGGAGAGGGAGAGAACAGGAGACACAACACAGAGGGAAGGTCTGGAGAAGTGATTAGCTGGATGTGGTTTGGAAGGTGAGTGAGTGAGGGGGAATGTGAGGGTGGCTCTCTTTCTCGCTTACTCTTTTCCACCTCCTTGTAATACTTACATGGTGCGGACATACTTCAACAACAACAAAAATTCACCTTGTGACTATCTGATCACTGATGCGATTAACCAATAGTGCAGGCAGATTAAACCGACAACAGCTGTTATTGTGGGCCGTACAGTCAATTTGCACAAATCAACAGCATCATTCGATTTCACTTTGCTTTTGTGTCTCTAATTTGATTGCATAGACAGGCGTGCTTGTCGATGGCCCAAAACAAACACAGGCCAGTTATTATATCAAGAGCTTTTCTACTCACACAGTTTGCGCTTGGAGGACAGATATCAGGTTTCAATCTATTTCTGGGACCGTCAGAAGCAGACAGTTTTTACCCTCTGATATATCAAAGCCGTTGAAAATCCTTTTAGGAAACAGACAAAGGAAGGAGAGCCGAGGGAGGTGTCTTTTTACAACGTTTGGCCTTCGCTTTACGGACGGGGAGTCTGTCTGATGATGGATTGGTCACCATGGTGCAGTTTGACCAGGAAGCAGATGTCAACTCAAAGCTGTAGTTGGGTTCTAAGGGTCCCACAATGTTTGACTGCTGAAGGAGAGTTAGGGAGTTCTCAGTTTTATCCAGTAGATTAGAAGTGTTTGAAATGTACTGTTTTATTGTTGTGACATACAGTAATAATGCAACTGTACTTCTATTTTTCCAGTACCAGAAAACGATGAGACACAGTTTGATCATGTTTAGAAATTGAAACCGTGCAGGCCTGCCAGATACTGCTTTGGTATTTTGATGTTTTGATGAAATTCAACATGTATTTATTTTTAAATAAGCATCAAGCATTCTGTGAACTATAAGTCAATTGACCGTCTTAACATGCCGCATGACACAAACGCCTCTATGCACTGCTTCAAATAGAACCGTCTTAACTCACGAGCAAAAGCAGGTCAGTGTCTGATTCCATCCTGTGGATCTTTGAATAACTCCATCT
The DNA here is from genome assembly GCF_013265735.2 of Oncorhynchus mykiss. Taxonomy (NCBI): domain Eukaryota; kingdom Metazoa; phylum Chordata; class Actinopteri; order Salmoniformes; family Salmonidae; genus Oncorhynchus; species Oncorhynchus mykiss. The sequence goes on from NC_048573.1 coordinate 37,318,180, forward strand.
CCTTGATTCCACCCTCCCTCCCTCCTCCCGCCATTGTCACAGAGATGCCTGACCTCCTTGTCCTATGACTTCATGATCATAGCTCAGCTCTCCCTCAGGGTCGCTGTGTGTGTGGCTGTTTATACATATGCCTCTATGCACTTACTATGCCTCTATGCACTGCCTTGCTATGTTGTTGTATTAGGTCTCTTCGTGTAGTGTTGTGTTGTCTCTCTTGTTGTGATGTGTGTTTTGTCCTATATTTATATTGTATTTATTTTTAATCCCAGGCCCCCGTCCCTGTAGGAGACCTTTTGCCTTTTGGTAGGGCGTCATTGTAAATAAGAATTTGTTCTTAACTGACTTGCCTAGTTAAATGAATGTTAAATACATAAATAAAAAATGATAGGAAGATAACAGAAATTGCTGCAATAACATCTCTGGCCAGAAGGTGGCCCTATCACTCTGGACCAGGGATGCTCAACTGGCGGGCCCCACCCCCATCAAAGTGTCATGCACTCTGTGTAGCTAGCCCTTAACCACGGATCTAGGATCCGATTACTCTACCCCAATCCTAATTTAGCCATTAGGGCGATGAAAACATATCTGTCCCTGCGCAAGTGGTTAGGGATAATTCTGTGTCATGCACTCCAGTTGCCATTCTGTGTATTTATATTCTTCGTGGTCACTCACGTTGGGGGTAATCTGAGCACAGTTCTGTATGTAATGGCCGACCATTAGGGATACTCTTAACTGTAATGGCAATACTCTAACTGAGCCTAGTAATGTGTCATAGCTCCTTGTTGTGCCCTACAAGTAGGTCCATTTCAATGGAATTTCATCACTGAGCATTAGACAAAAAACATTCTTCTACTAGGTAAAAATCTGACAAGGTAAAAATCTGTCGTTCTGCCTCTGACCAAGGCAGTTAAATTCTCATTGCAAATAAGAATTTGTTCTTAACTGACTTGCCTAGTTAAATAAAGGTTAATAAAAAAAAACAAGTACCAGCATTCTCTGGGTAGAGGTGGTGGTGAATTGTTAATTTCCCTGACAGTGTGTTTACCACAGTGTCACCTCCATTCTCACATGGCTCTATTTTTAGCACAGCAGCACTGTGCTGAAGCATGGTTCTGTACAGGGGCGGGGCTTGAAGAGACTACAGTGAAATATGAGACCTGGTAAAGAGGACTGGAGGCAAAACATTTATTCATGGTCAAACACAGCTCCAGTCCGTTCCCAATAACACAGGGAAAATGTTTTTACATTTTTTGATACAATCTTAATCAAAATGATTCACAGCTGTAATGGCTGCCAAAGGTGCTTCCACCGAGTGTTAACTCTGGGGTGTAAAAGACATACGCAATCAATACATGCTTATTTCGTATTCATTTGGAAAATGTTCTTTCACTTTTATAATGTTGAGTAGGTTGTAGAGATCGGAAGGGGGAAAATATCCAATGTTACACATATTTTCGCTGACATTTTAAGGGCAACGCCTGGTGCTGTAGGTGTCCTGGAGGACAGGCCGTGTGCACCTAATGGTGCGTTTGGCTGAGCGTGTCACCTCCTTAGCGCCTTGTGGTCAGCGGCAGTGGAGTGGCCATCTAGGCTGTGATGTAGCCAGTCACTAGGCTCTCGATGGTGCTCCTGTAGAACACTGCGAGGGCCCTCGGGGACAGGCCAAATTGAATCAGCCTCCTGAGGTTGAAGAGTTGCTGTCGTGCCTTCTTCTTCACCACATTGTCCGTGTTTGACCATTTCAGCTCCTTTTTTGAGAACTTTTTCACCATCTCTACAGTGGCTCCGTGGATGAGGATGGGGGCGGACCCAGCCTAGTTCAAGTCCACAATCAGCTCCTTTGTTTTGCTGACGTTGAGGGAGAGGTTGTTTACCTGGAAACACACCGCCAAAGTGCCTACCTCCTCGCCTTAGGCCGTCTCGTCGATGTTGGTAATTAGGTCTACTACTGTCGTGTCGTCAGTGAACTTGATGGAGTTTGAGCTGGGGGGGTGGGGGGGTGGTGATGTGGTCTTTGTGGACATCTTGAAGCAGGTTGGGATAATATTGAGAGAGATATTGAAAATGTCTGAAAACATAACAGCTAGCTGTTTGAATGACTTACATACAGTTGAAAAGTTTACATACACCTCAGCCAAATACATTTAAACTTAGGTTTTCACAATTCCTGACATTGAATACTAGTAAAAATTCCCTGTCTTAGGTCAGTTAGGATCATCACTTTATTTTAAGAATGTGAAATGTCAGAATAATAGTAGAGCATGATTTATTTCAGCTTTTATTTCTTTCATCACATTCCCAGTGGGTCAGAAGTTTACATACACTCAAATAGTATTTGGTAGCATTGCCTTTAAATTGTGTAACTTGGGTTATTTGTCCCATTCCTCCTGACAGAGCTGGTGTAACTCAGTCAGGTTTGTAGGCCTCCCTGCTCGCACATACTTTTTCAGTTCTACCCACAAATTTTCTATAAGATTGAGGTCAGGGCTTTGTGATGGCCACTCCAATACCTTGACTTTGTTGTCCTTAAGCCATTTTGCCTTTGGAAGTATGCTTGGGGTCATTGTCCATTTGGAAGACCCATTTGCGACCAAGCTTTAACTTCCTGACTGATGTCTTGAGATGTTGCTTCAATATATCCACGTAATTTTCCGTCCTCGTGATGCCATCTATTTTGTGAAGTGCACCAGTCCCTCCTGCAGCAAAGCACCCCCACAACATGATGCTGCCATCCTCGTGCTTCACAGTTGGGATGGTGTTCTTCGGCCTCCAAACATTTTTGTTTCATCAGACCAGAGGAAATTTCTCCAAAAAGTGCCATCTTTTGCCCCATGTGCAGTTGCAAACCGTAGTCTGGGTTTTATATGGCGGTTTTGGAGCAGTGGCTTCTTCCTTGCTGAGCGGCCTTTCAGGTTATGTCGATATATAGGACTCGTTTTTACTGTGGATATAGATACTTTTGTACTCATTTCCTCCAGCATCTTCACAAGATCCTTTGCTGTTGTTGTGATTTCTTTTGATCTTCCCATGATGTCAAGCAAAGAGGCACTGAATTTGAAGGTAGGCCTTGAAATACATCCACAGTTACACCTCCAATTGACTCAAATGATGTCAATTAGCCTATCAGAAGTTTCTAAAGCCATGACATAATTTTCTTGAATTTTCCAAGCTGTTTAAAGGCACAGTCAACTTAGTGTATGTAAACGTCTGACCCACTGGAATTGTGACAGTGAAATAATCTGTCTGTAAACAATTGTTGGAAAAATGACTTGTGTCATGCACAAAGTAGATGTCCTAACCGACTTGCCAAAACTATAGTTTGTTAACAACAAATTTGTGGAGTGGTTGAAAAATGAGTTTTAATGACTCCAACCTAAGTGTATGTAAACTTATGACTTCAACTGTACATCCTCCATGGAGAACGTAAGGGCATAGCCCTCCTTGTCCTCGGGGGCTCTCCTCGGCAGCTCAGAGTAGTTTGCTGGAATTTTGAGAAAAAGGTGTTAACTCATCCTGTAGGGCTGCATTGCTGTCCAGAATGTGACTGGCGTTCTTTTTATAATCCGTGATCATTAGAAGCCCCTGGCACATACGCCTCGTATCTGACCCGCTGAATTGCTCCTCCACTTTGTCCCTATACCTGTTTCTTGCCCTCTTCATGCTTCTACACCTGCATTGCTTGCTGTTTGGGGTTTTAGGCTGGGTTTCTGTACAGCACTTTGACATCAGCTGATGTAAGAAGGGCTTTATAAATACATTTCATTGATTGATTCATTGATCTGCGTAGGTTCTATTTGTACTGTTTAACTATACTCCTTCATTTTCCTGACAAGGCTGCCACGTGATCAAAACAGTTTTGGAGCATGGATTCTGATTGGTCAGACCAGCGTGGTACAGACCTGACCACTGAAACATCCCTCTGGAGTCTTTATTTGTAGGTGGGGAGGAGCAAAATGGAGTCATGGTCAGATTTGCCACGAGTAGGACGGGAGATGGCCTTATACTCGTGTCGAAAAGACGTGTGGCTGTGGTCCAGCGTAGAATCTGCATGAGTTGGTCTGAAAATGTGTTGATAGTAATTCGGGAGCACCATTTTCAAGTTACTTTTGTTAAAGTTCCACGCGGCAATGAACGCTGCCTCCTGCAATCCAGTGATGAGGAAGAGGTGCCCGACTAAGGCTGTTGTTACATTCCAATCAAAGAATGGGAATTTGTCCTGGTCTTCATCCCCACATGAGAGGAGAGGTCGGCTGAAAATGTTACCAGAATGACCCCAGGGCCAACGAGATACGACATATCCAGAGTTGATGACATAAAATCCTGCTTCGAACTGTTCCTGACAAGAGTCGATCGAAACTATAGTGATAAACATGACCAACTTGAGGGGAGACGCGTTTACAAAGACAACTTGAAGGGGCTAGACCAGACACGTCCAAGTAGACGTGGGTCTCTTGTTTTTGGCTGGTGTGTCCAGATCCAGAAACTAATCTACCACCAGTTTATGGGATGCAGAGTCTAGTTGGGCAATTCTCCGTGCTACTATGTCACTCCAGACATTTCACGTAATGGGTGATTCGCATCAACACTATGTTTCATCTGAGTATTTGTTATTGTCAAAATAGTCCATACATGATGCTTTTTTGTACTCCAAAACGAGTTGTATGAGCTCAGGTCAATGAGACCTACAGGCCATAAATAGCAAATAGAAGTTCAAAACTTAAGAACTTAAGTTGATAAAAAGATCTAACACTATTAGCTGATAATATACTGTATGTATTATTATGGATTCATAATCAGCTATAATGGGGTGGTCATTTTGGACCGGTAACACAGAATGAATTAACATGAAACGAACACAACAGGAGGGTTAATTGATGCAAGCTAATTGTTGTTTTGCTGCAGTGAGAGACGGAAGGAAGAAAAGCAGCCCATATATTTAGCTTACTTTCACGTATACAGTATACTGTCTCCATTCTTTGGTGCTATACAACATGACAGACAAATCCCCCCCTATTCTAAACTTAGAGAGCTCAGGCATTACTAACGGATATAGAGACACGTTCTTCAGTCGACATCACTAGTCGATGTCTGATGATCTTTGATGGTTCCTTGAGGATCCCAGAGGCAACACATCTGTTCCAGCTTTGCTGCCAGACAGAATTTGATCTGATGAGCAATGCCTCATATCCTTTCATTACTGTCAGTCCAGCCCATTTATACATTTGTTTCCAGCTCCCTGTTCGACACAGGAATCCCCCCCCCCCCCCCCCCCCCCCCCCCAGTTTTAATGGTAAAACTGTGTTAGTTTTTACTTTTAACGAGTTGCTTACAATTCACTCCAAATATCCCGGCCCCCTACTTCTCTGTTAAACCACTGCAGTATCAAACAATGACATCGCCAAGCTAATTGCTTCCAGACCGGGCCGAGAGCCCGACTTTTCGTTTTCTTTTCCATTTCTGGTGCAGCGCTTACCGGCTTTGGCTTGCAAAAGCAGATATGATAAATGGTGCATGACATCATGTAGACAGCGTTGCACAGCACAACTCTTTCATATACAATAAAAAAATAAAACTCTTGTAAGTGGGTCTCCAGGAAACTAGCTATCGCTTCAATGGAAAAACACTTGAGGTCTTAGGAATCTGCAGTACTGTAGCAGATGCCCGTTTTCCATTTTCATTCATATTTTCTTGCTAGACTGAAATATGGAAATGTCTGTGAAGCTAAAACTTATATGCCATGCAGTGGAGATGTCCCCGATCTACTATGGCTCTTGCCGAGGCAAGGAAAAGGGGACAGGAGAGGGCGATGGAGTATGAGCTGAAATGCAGGGAGGCCATGTGCAGTGAGTTGGGGGAAATAGGGGTTTTTATGAGCAAAGAAAGGGCCTCCTGTTGGAATTCCCAACCATGACATCATTCCCATGGAAAGAACCGTGCAGACGCTTGGATAGGGCAGAGGGGATATAGAAGGTTTTCCACACATACTGTATACAGAGAGAGAACGAGAGCGAGATGGAGGATGTAGATACAGAGGGTGTGTTCAGTGTTTAAAGAAATCCAGACTTTTCTTGTACCCAAGTTTAACGGTGCTAGGATGTGTGTTTGGCTTAGTGTATTTAGTGAGAGAGTTAAGATTGCTGTGGGGAAAAATACCCTTTTGTCATCAGAAAACAGGATTTTTTTTTTTTTTTTTTTTTCTAAACTAGAAATAATAGAGGTCCAAAGAATCGATTGTTGATCTCTAGCCAAATACTGAGAAAATCCTGATCTCCAGGTTACTTGGTGACAGACATCACAAGCTTTTCTTCAAACCGTACGTCTTCCTTACACAGATACAATTAGCCTGTACTTGCGTGTAAAATCGACCATAAGAAAAGTGATATTCTCCAGACCTTGTAATCATTGCAAACGAATCGAGGTGCCCTTTGATTACACAGCTGCATATCTCAACACTGTACCAGACTGTAATGAAATCCTCCACTCATATCTATTCAGGTCTTGTTTCGAAACAAATGTCAGCAGGGATAGAGTTTATTCATTCATCCCTTGTGATGAAACAACAAAGCTTTGACTGCTGTCGCAGCCCACGGGGCTTTGATAATATTCAGGACTCATCGGGGCTCATTTGAAATTGCTGGTGAACGCTAAGATGCTCTCCCCTCAGGTTTCCTAACGCATCTGAATTGCAAAATAATGAGCATTTAAATTTGATTGAAGGACGTTTTAAGATGTTGCGGGTTTTCGAGACCGTTTGTCTCCTTGGCGTGGGTGTTTTTGTTTACTGTCGGCCGGAACTAAACGGGACTTCACTAAACAGTGGAAAGACTGCGTGACAGGTGATTCCTGTAAGTCGAGTCGAGTCTCTGCTGCTGTGCAATGTGTCAACAGCTGTACAGCAGCACTAGGGTCTGGGTCTCAGTCATCTCCATCTGAAATAGATCCTCAGTCAGTCTGCCTTCCTCCTGCTGCAGCGGCACAGACGTCAAATAAGAGGCCCAGGGTCCAGGCTTGTAATTAGAGGACATCACCACCTTCCTCCTGAGAGAAGCGCGTCAGAGATTGGTGTCCCCAGTAAACCTGACCCATCTGGGAACCATTCTTCCTAGTTTTCCAGGAACCTGTTGTCATTACCCCCCCCCCCCACAGTTTGGCCTAGTCCCCCCATGTGCCCCAACCCGTTCTCTCAGAGGGGTAATTGTTCTCTGGCCCTCTCCAGTCAATCCTAAAGAGACTAGAGCGCACAGCACCTCGAACAGGTAATGGTATTGCTGCAGCTCATGTCTGACTGACACACTTGGTTAACTAAGCCATTATGGTGCAATGGGAGACATTCTATGTGCTGCTCCATTATCTTACATCCATGATAGAGCATGAGAGAACTGAATACAGACGTTACAAAGAATGCCGAAGAGACATCTTATAAAACAGGAAGATGAAAAGAATAGGGGATGAGAGAGGGTTGAAGACAAAAATAGAGAAATAAAGAGGGGTGTAGATACAGAAAGGCTAGGGGACTGTACACTAGCTCTTATGTCCTATGGGATTGCAGTTAGGATTGCATTAGGGATGTATAGAGAGAGGGGAGGGCTGCTAAATTCATACTAAGAAAGCCCTCTCTCCCTCTTTTCCCTCTTGTTGTATATATCCCAACATTCTGCTGGACTCTGAAAGGCTCTATTAATAGAGGTGCTTCCACTGCTTGCTCTCTCTCTGTGTCGGCCAGCTCCTCTCTTCCCACTTACATTCCTCCACTGGGCTGACTGTGGACTAACTTCTTTCACTTCTCTCTCTACCATCTCTCTCCCTTTCTCTCTACCATCTCTCCCTACTTCAGCCCTACTCTCTCTGCCCCTTGCTCATTCCCCCTATTCGCCCATCCTCTCTCCCTCCATCCCAGCCTCTTTCAAGTTTTTTAATTTTTTTCACTCCCTCAGATAGCATGACTGAATGACTTCTATCCTCCTTGGTCCCAGGGTAATATGTATTTTCCCCTTATGCCATTAGCGTGCTGCCGGAGGAATTCCATCCCCTTTTCTCTGCCTAGCTACAGAGCACACCCCCTTCCCTGCTCCCGCCCCCCTCCATACTGCTAACAGGCCAGTGAAAACAGCCCACACAGGGAGGGAGAGAGAGGGAGAGGGGGAGACAGAGAGTGCGAGCTCCATCAGTGGCTATACTGACTGCCACTTAGCAGTCCCTGCTAGCCACCTGCCTGCCATACATCCATAGGGAGCTGTCTTGGGAAGGCCAAGCAATGGGAATATTTGCTGCTAACGTGAAGCTACACCCAGAGAGCTAAGCGATGGGACTGTGTCCATCTGAGAGGGATCCGTAGGCAGTAATGGGGACTGGTAGAGTGGGCTGGTAATGCCTTGTCTTGCGACTGCTAGCCAACATGTGGTGTTTGCACTGTAACTCCGAGAAGACCCAGTCCTTACTGGAGCTGGAGCTGGACAGCTGGTAAGGCAGGGTGGTATGGTGGGTGGGTGTACTGTCTGAGCTGTTCGTCTGTACACTTTGTCACTGGGTAAGGTTATCATGACTTGCAATAGGGGGAAATGCTTCATAAACAGAAGTGTGTGTGTGTGTGTGTGTGTGTGTGTGTACAACAATCTCTGTATGCATGCTCTGATATGTATATGACATGAACAGAGTGCTATTCTAGTGACGTGCATAGCATATCCACATTACATGAGCCAAGGTAGATATCTTACAGTAGTGATGGCAGGGTCACGCTAATGAATTCTGTGCTCCCACTTAATGGAATTGCATGCAGATGATGTCGGGGTGTGCCGTTTTGATATCTGCTCTTCTTTTATCAAAACAGACCACTCTCACTTGGCGTCTTTGCATACCTGAATAGAATAATGATAGCTTTACTGAATGTGTTACAGCAATACTGCTACAGTATAGTGCCAGTGCAACTGACATGCATGTGCACTGTATGTCTGTCCATCCTCATGTGTCGAGGATCATTCCATTGCTGTCCTGTAATGGCTGGATCGTCAAGGGCAGGTGCTGAGTGTGGCGCGGCGGATCATTTAATTATTAATTACTGAGAGAATGACAGCCTGGCTGGTTAGCCACTAGAGAGGCACATGACAACTGTCAGGCTCAGGTTCAGACAGAAGCCAGCCAGCACCAGGTCTGACTGGGCCTGTGTGTTGGTGGGGTAAGGACTGGACTGTAGCAGCCTATATGGGCAGTGCTTTGTGGATGACTGCCAGAGTGACTGAGTGAGTGGTCTGTGGGTGACACGCCACCGGCGAGCCAAGTCGACACTCTTTCAAAAAGGGTCTCTTGTTTTTTACTGCATTCCTGCTGTGCCTGTTAATATTGGACTGTTGGTTTAATACAGAGTGGATTTCTTAATAATATGAATAATGTGCTTCATTAATCAACACCATAATCAGTGAATCAATCAGGTGAGAGTCATTGGTGCGGAAGGCTGGACTTATTCACTTACAATGGAAAGTAATGCTTCACAGTGATGAAGGAATGGGGCTCGCATGACTAATATATATGATTGTACCACCCACCACCGTATGTGCCTGTACACAGTCATTTGTATAATAGCACCATGTGACGTTAATACCAAGTGCCTATTTGGCAGAGGTGGGTTAGCAACACTGATGGACATGGGTGACCATCGCAAGGGAAGGTACTTAAAAAAAACATTTAAATACTCATTTTTATTGAGTTGGGTTATTTTACCTCAACGTTGAGAGAGCTAGCACACAAGTGTTTTGCTGCTTCTTTTATACCTGCTGTAAACTGTGTAGGTGACGAATGCAATTGGAATTGATTTTTTTCCATCACAGTAGTATTAGTATCTCTGTGCAGTACATTTGTGGATGGTTGGGGATGACTGCATTGAACCTGTCATAGCCATTAATAACAGTGGCTCAAACCAACATTTCATCTGACTTTTGCGGAGCTTGATATAGGTCAAAGTGGCAGTGGGAGGCTTAGACATACAGTAAGCTCCACAGTGATGATTCCAGGCTAAAACAATTTACAGTAGAAGCATGATTCATTGCTAGACAATGGCAAAATAGGCGTTGCAACAGAATTGCGGTGTGGGTATCAATGTTTCTGCAGGCCAGATGAGACCGTTTGACCCAGAGACTACGTGGGACTGGTGTTCTGTCTAGACAGTCGTTCCTTGCTCCTGAGACTGTGTGCCAACTTTCCTGCTAGCACAACCACTGAGACTGAATTAGTTAACAGTAGTTTAAAATTGAGAAGTCAAAATTACAGGAGTTTGTAATCACGACTGTGATGACGTCGACTACATAACGTCTACAGGAAACTCCTAATGATCCGGCACAGCTAGCCAGTTTCCAACTGTACTACACTGTAAATTCCAATCTGCTTCTGTATACTAGCTCTCCTTTGTGAGTTATTTAATAAAGATCCACTAACATGATTCTTGGACCTGAAAGGAGTGTTGTTCAGACAGCATTGTTTTGTTTTCTTCTTCCTAACACTGCGCTTGCACTACATTAGATGGTTGTTGTGTTGTCTGCTTGAACTTTGACCTCCGAAACATTTCTACACATCTGCGTCTTTGTCGACCACTGTTTGCATATTTATGAGCTCTCTGAGTTACTGGCAGGCGGTAGAGAGAGAAAACATCTGTTTTTTTTGTGTTTGGAGAACATGTGCTGGTGGCCTACTGGAGAGGATTCACTCCTTGTGGTGTTAGGGTGATGGGTGTGGGTTAGGGACTGTAATGCCACATTAAGTTAATAATTGATTCAACTGACTTATGGTGAGATTTGTTTTCCCTCATTGTTTCTTTTAGAGGACCAAAGGCTAAATGAGAAAGGGAGTGACATTCTGCCATACAGCAAGCTAAACATATTTCACAGTTGATGAGAAAACGCAGACTGTCACACATGAATGAAGGAAAAAGGTGTGTGTGGACGTGTTTAACTATACAAGAATAGTAAACTAACAAACATTTGACCAACTGGGGACACTTTGTTAGTCCCCAGTGGGGTCTCCCCACAGGGCTATTTCTAGGGGGTTTATAAGGTTAGAATTTGGATTAGGGGTTAAAGTTTAAGGTTAGATGTTGTGCTTAAAGTTAGGTTCAGGGCTGGGTTTAGGGTTAGGGAAAATAGGGTTTTGAATGGGAATCAATTGTGTTGAAAGGGTGAGTGCTACACTGGAACTCCTCTTGCGGCAAAACCCCAGAACCTCCGCGGATGGGACTCCTCTTTTCCAGGATGGCGGTGATTCTTCTCCCTCTGGACTGTGTGACGGAATACGCTGAGGCCTATGTATGTTTACCAGGAGGGGAGGGAGAGAGGGAAGACCCACCTCTGGGCCCCCAACTGAAAATCCCTACCAGCTGAGTTGACACACTCCTCCAGTCCTTCCAGACCAGGCAGCGAGCGAGGAGGCTTTATGTCTGGCAGGAGGATCTTAGACCACCATTGCTGCTTCTAGTTTGCTAATATCCTAAAAGACAAGTCAAACTTTATTTAAAGTGGTGGGGAAAGCAATTTGAATCTCTTTTTTTGGGGGGGGTGGTGTTTCTTATATTACTTTATTCATTACCTTGCCACTGGTTTACCTTTCTTTTTGGTGATTTGTTAATCCCCATTGTATCTGATTGGCTGAGAAGGACAGTGGGATTTGTAGTCATAACTCAAATAACCAAGTGGAGTCTGTAGATGTGTTGTTCCTTAAAAGCTCTCCTGGGGCGACGTCATCTGAAGCCCTGCTTTCTCCTCTCCTCCTCTCACTCCCTTCTTTTCACCCTTCACTGCAAAATGAAACATCTGCTCACTAACACACTGCTGTTTCTTCCTTCCGTTTTTCTTCCCCCTTCCGGTTCTTTTCCCGCCGTCATGAACAACTGACCTGACAGAGGAGAAGTGAGGCTGGCCTTGAAGAGAACAGCAGGACATCCCTTGGAGTCTCTTTCTCTCGCCTTCTTTCTCTTCTTACTGACATTACACCATTTTGGTGGCTGAAGTGGGAGACATGAAAGCAGAGGGAGAATGGGTGATGGATGGAGCTGGAGAAGTGGAGAAGGAGAGGGTGAGGTAAAGAATGCTGGTGAGTGACTTCAGTATTCCATGGGAAGGGCCAGCTCAGTAGAGGAGAGGGAATCGTGCACTGTAAAGCAACCACGTCCACTTAGCTACTATCTTACATGGCCTGACACAATGAAGAACAAACCCACGAAAGCTCTTACACTAGCTTAAAGAAAACAGGTTCTAAATCTCTGTAGGAAAGATGATTTCACACAGGATCAGGAAAAATAAGACTTTGTTTATGTGAAAAACACAGCCAACATCATACAGCAAGAGGTTCACTACAACACGGTTCAGGGACTTTATGATCAAATGTATTTATGAAGCCCTTTCTACATCAGCAGCTGTCACAAAGTGCTTATACAGAAACCCACCCTAAAACCCCAAGCAGCAAGCAATTCAGATGTAAAAGCTATGTCTATTCGGTTCGGTGTAGTCGGTTATGCCAAATAAACCATCACTTCAAATATTCCCCTGAAATGAATATAAAGCATTGTTATCGCTGGTCTCTGGTGGTACTGTGGCAGCGTGCTAGGTGCGCTTGCCTCTCACTCCAGGGAAGGATGCATCGTCACGCAGTTTGCCATGACAGATGGTCGGGGACACTCGTCCCCGCGGCGATTATGCAAGAAGTGTGATTTCACTCTGTCACACTGGGTTTGTGTTGGTGCTGCACGCAGTAAATGGGCCTCTGTGTGTGTTGGTGCTGTAGCTAGCTGTCCGCAGATCTAAATGTTCCAGATACCATACACTATGTGTACATCTAATGTTCCAAGGGAGGCGGTTAGCATTCGCTTACTGTCAAGGTATGCCTTTGTGTAAACCCTCTGTGTCTCAACCCGAAAGAACAGGGAGTTGGCGAGAAAGGGGGTCTTAATGTCATCCACTTAAACTGTCACAGGAATGTGCTCTGATATAGTCTGTTGAAAAATTGGTGGGAAAGAAGTGGATGGAGTATAACTACGATTTATGTCTTACTGTATTTGTCTTGCTGTGACAATGAGTTAATTATACATTCAATTCAGTCAACTCCCAACATTTAGTTCAACTTGATAAAAGGTATAGCCTATTTATCCCCTAAGGGATATCCCCTAAGGGACAATTATTTTTGCTGGGCTTAAATTGTATATGCAGACAACGTATAACAACATGATACATACTATGGCTGACCGCATTTAGTCACCGGGTCAATTGTATGGTCGATAGGCTGTTGAACAACTGAGACTCGTTTTTTTCATGGTGCACAACACGCCTGTCTTATTCGCGCCTGTCTCAGTGGACTAATCCATTGCGGAGGCCACAGACAACTGAAATTATATATGGTTATATTATGTCGAAATAATTGTGTAACACTAATGAATCGAATATTTTGTAACAAATGCACTTTCTCCCGTGTTAAATGCGGTTCTGAAACATAATATTCAGTGGGCTGTAGAATTGGTGCCTTTCCCTATGTTTGCTATGTGCATAATAGCAAAGTTAACCAGCATATTAATGTGCATAATAGCAAAGTTAACCAGCATATTAGGATTGAATCAATGCGTGGGAGGCAGCAGCAGCAGAAATTAGGAAACAGCCCTTAGCCTAATTGTCTAAGAACATTGAAGAGAAACTTAATTATGTCTATTATCAATAGCGTAACTGTTAAATGTGCCTGACTTTTTATAAATCATCCATATATATTTACAGAAATAAGACAGATCTTTTTTCTGTTGCCTGTTTGAGTGTTTGTTTAATTGCCTACTAATTCCGTGAGCACCAAGCCTCGTGCAATGGCAAAATGTTTTTTTTGTCTTTACTATGCTGTAATAAAGGCTTTACAAAATGTTTTCGTTACAACGGACTGGTATTACTTATAATTTATTTAGTGTTTACACTGTTCCAAACAGGCAGAAAAATAATATTGTAATCTAACAGAACTTGTTTGTCACACATAATATGCACGCAGCTCTCGCTCCTATACCCTCCTTTTTCTTGATCTCCTTGTTTTTGTTATTACAATTATTATTATGGTCATCATTATAATAATAAGTCATGTCATTATCATTAGTAGGCTTTGTATAGCAGCCTTGTATAACCAACATCGAGCTGTAGGCCTAAGAGCGCATCCTGTTTAGTCTTTATACTGTAAAGACCTACTAACCTATATTTCAATATATATACTGTATATACTGTATCAATCATTCATTCGTTCATGCCATCACACAGCATACGAGACCTTAATGCTTTGAAATGCAATCAAGCATTTGTTTTGCAACTGTTTTTAGTCTGCTGTAATAAAGGCTTTATATATTTATTTTTTTCAGTTAGAACAGACTCTCTGGTCCACTTATTTAGTGTTTACACTGTTCCAAATGGTCAGAAAAAAATTATATTGTAATCTAACCGCAACTATTTGGCACACAATACTCACGCAACGCTTGCTCCCATACCCTCCTTTTTCTGGATCTCCAGTAGCTTCCACAACTAAGTCAAATGTCTTCCACAGTTCTGACTTCCCCTTTCCCTCCTGAACAACCAGTAAACATACGCCTGTTTCGAGTTTATTTTTCACTTCCTCTGCATCCATTTTGCTGTCACTTGTTAATGTGTTTGGAGTTTGTTATAACCAATTTATCGATGTGATTATGATCAGCTATAGGTCAGGCCCTACTGATCACATGCATGCATGCGATGCTTAGATGTTTCACGTAAAGAGAGCAAGGGTTGAGGCAACAAGGAATGTTTTTCCTAAACAAATTATTGATTTCGGTAACAGAACTTTTCAGTCAGAAACAAGTAAGTAAGAAATGGCTAAATTGATGTTGCAGCTTCAGCACGGACAGCGCAATAAACACTTGCTGTGCTGTGGTGCCTTTTCGCTGCAGTAGGGAAGAGAGCGAGTCAATGCTCTCACACAGGCACTCGCTGTCATTTTTTTAACACAGTGTGACCATCTGGCTCTTTTTTGAGTCATTTGTGTGTCTTAATTATTTAATCGAACAGTGTGCTTAAAGTATCAGACAAGCTCAGTACATACAGTGCCTTGCGAAAGTATTCGGACCCCTTGAACTTTGCGACATTTCAGGCTTCAAACATAAAGATATAAAACTGTATTTTTTTGTGAAGAATCAACAACAAGTGGGACACAATCATGAAGTGGAACGACATTTATTGGATATTTCAAACTTTTTTAACAAATCAAAAACTGAAAAATTGGGCGTGCAAAATTATTCAGCCCCTTTACTTTCAGTGCAGCAAACTCTCTCCAGAAGTTCAGTGAGGATCTCTGAATGATCCAATGTTGACCTAAATGACTAATGATGATAAATACAATCCACCTGTGTGTAATCAAGTCTCCGTATAAATGCACCTGCACTGTGATAGTCTCAGAGGTCCGTCAAAAGCGCAGAGAGCATCATGAAGAACAAGGAACACACCAGGCAGGTCCGAGATACTGTTGTGAAGAAGTTTAAAGCCGGATTTGGATACAAAAAGATTTCCCAAGCTTTAAACATCCCAATGAGCACTGTGCAAGCGATAATATTGAAATGGAAGGAGTATCAGACCAGTGCAAATCTACCAAGACCTGGCCGTCCCTCTAAACTTTCAGCTCATACAAGGAGAAGACTGATCAGAGATGCAGCCAAGAGGCCCATGATCACTCTGGATGAACTGCAGAGATCTACAGCTGAGGTGGGAGACTCTGTCCATAGGACAACAATCAGTCGTATATTGCACAAATCTGGCCTTTATGGAAGAGTGGCAAGAAGAAAGCCATTTCTTAAAGATATCCATAAAAAGTGTCGTTTAAAGTTTGCCACAAGCCACCTGGGAGACACACCAAACATGTGGAAGAAGGTGCTCTGGTCAGATGAAACCAAAATTGAACTTTTTGGCAACAATGCAAAACGTTACGTTTGGCGTAAAAGCAACACAGCTGAACACACCATCCCCACTGTCAAACATGGTGGTGGCAGCATCATGGTTTGTGCCTGCTTTTCTTCAGCAGGGACAGGGAAGATGGTTAAAATTGATGGGAAGATGGATGGAGCCAAATACAGGACCATTCTGGAAGAAAACCTGATGGAGTCTGCAAAAGACCTGAGACTGGGACGGAGATTTGTCTTCCAACAAGACAATGATCCAAAACATAAAGCAAAATCTACAATGGAATGGTTCAAAAATAAACATATCCAGGTGTTAGAATGGCCAAGTCAAAGTCCAGACCTGAATCCAATCGAGAATCTGTGGAAAGAACTGAAAACTGCTGTTCACAAATGCTCTCCATCCAACCTCACTGAGTTCGAGCTGTTTTGCAAGGAGGAATGGGAAAACATTTCAGTCTCTCGATGTGCAAAACTGATAGAGACATACCCCAAGCGACTTACAGCTGTAGTCGCAGCAAAAGGTGGCGCTACAAAGTATTAACTTAAGGGGGCTGAATAATTTTGCACGCCCAATTTTTCCGTTTTTGATGTGTTAAAAAAGTTTGAAATATCCAATAAATGTCATTCCACTTCATGATTGTGTCCCACTTGTTGTTGATTCTTCACAAAAAAATACAGTTTTATATCTTTATGTTTGAAGCCTGAAATGTGGCAAAAGTTCGCAAAGTTCAAGGGGGCCGAATACTTTTGCAAGGCACTGTATGTAGTTGATTTGATTCAAACAGGGTGCGTCTGTCTATGTATGGAAAAATAAGTTTAAACATTTCAACCAATCGATTGGTCAAAAGAACAGGACGACTCTTGGTCGCGCTATATTTTTTTGGGGGGGGGGCAGCCCTAATATATACATAACCGTCACTTTAAATTTCACTGCAGGACCCTAGTTTTTGCAGTAGTTTATCATTCTGTGTCTGTATTCAGCTAATTCCTCCACGTCCCAGGTGGCAGCCTGGCTGTCTGCTATAGAGCCACGTCCACCAACATGTTTACAGAAATCATACTTCGCTGTTTGGTTGAAAGGCAGTTGAATGTCTAAAACGAATACAAAGGCCTCACAAAGCACAATGTGTCCCTTTCAGAGGAGTTTTAAACTGATTGAGCTGCATTGAAGCTGGAGTGGCTTTGGCCGTTTCCTCGATGCCTTTCATGTGTTAACCCCTGTGACTCCTTATCTGTGGTATTCATACGTTAGTAGTGCTAGTGCCCATCTATAACTCAGAAGGCCCCTACATTTTAATCGGGCAGTTGGAGGGCCTATTTAACCTTTACTGTGGGTGTAAACATGGCGTCAGTATATATTTGGGATGCAGAAGGGTGTGTTGTGAATATTCAATACAGTTACTGTGGTTAGACTTTAGAAGTGACAACGTCCCACTATAAGGCTGGAAATACACCGTGGTCATGGTCAGGGGATTGACACTGTGGTCAGCTGTGACTCTGACATCTGTTTGTAGGTCACATGTTATAGGGAATCAACCTTGTTTGGTACTTTTGAGTGTGGTGTAAGATGAGTCAAATAGTTTGAATATCAATTTCTATTAACAATTGTACAGTATCACTATTTCTCATTTAGCATATAATGGAAATTGGAAAAGGCATTGCTAAACTATGACATCATTGCTAAAAGCCACACTGGCTGTAGTTTGTATTGCAACTTGAAGATGAATTTCCTTATTTGCAGTGCATATACAGAAACAAATCCTCCTGGCTCTAACTCGGTAGTTGGCAGTCTCCTGTATGAGGAGGGCAGTGGTTGTATGTACCTAAGAAAAAAGGGGTGTGTCAGGTGTACACTAACAGGTGAAGTCACTATTCACACCACAACACGTCCCGTGTTAAAGTGAAAGCTCCCATGACAAGAGTTAAGACAGGGAGTTATATGGTGAAGCCTCCCATACCCCCTTCCACGTTGACTCATTGAATCGATTTAAGTCGGTTCCAAATTATTGTTAACATTTGATATATTTACCTTGTCACCGTGCGCTCCAACTGGACTTTGGAATATATATTGGACTCACTTTAGTAGAAGTGAGGCTCCTATATGCCAAACATGATGTAACTGTCATTGGTCACTGGTTGAACTTTGAACTGCCTGGTGCAGACTGAGTTTCCTGGAGGAGCTGCTGTGAGTGTGTACTCAAATCTTCAACATGGTGGACAAGGCATGGAGGAAGAGTTGGCAGTTCATCGAGAACAGGATGTCTCTGCGTGTGAAGAAGCAGTCTTCTCCTACTGTTGAACGTAAGAGTGAGTGAGTACCCTCTCCTGTTTGACTATATGCTGGGTTGAAGGGTTGGGTTGCTCTGGTTAGTTTTGTTGATGCTCTACTTGGTTGATACTGCTGTGTGATTACGTCCTTATCAATATCCTGACTGCGTTGAATTTATTCATAGAGATTGGGTTGGTGACGTGTTAGAAAATGAATAGGGCTGTTAGTCATATTTCAAATAGTAATCAAGGCAAGACCCACTTGCATGCACTTTCAATCAGCGCAGTGTTGAGACGCTGATGTAGGCTGTGTCTAGGAATGATAGTATCAGCACTTCTGAGAAATGACTGCAGTATTTACCCGTGTGAGTCGTGTTATTGCTGAATGCTGCTCTACCACCAACTATTGGCTCGTTAATAAAGTTTCTAAACACACAGGAACACGGACTTCAACCCTCACTGTTTCCTTTGGCTGTTTTCATTTAGACATCCACAGCTTAGTTGGAATTCATGCCGTGGGTACTTGAGTCGTAGACATTTCCTGAACTTTTTCTGCAGCACAGTGTTTGAAGTAACATACACACTATGGAAGAATGACAGTGCCAAAAGACTACCGAATGGTCAATGTTAGTGGTGATTACTGTACTTAATAGGTTCTAGTGTAGTAATGGATGAGGTGCCTACTCAATGAGTGTCGGTATGGGATGACTATTGAGAGAGCAGTGGATGAGCACAGGCTATGAAAGCTTTGGGGGACTTTTTTCTCTCTCTGTATCATTGCAGTGTGGAGGGGGTTGAAATACTAACTGTATTTCTTGCTGTCTCATTGCCGTAGACTAACTGTGTATCGCTTTCTCTGTGTCATTGCAGTAGACTGACTGTGTATCTCTTTCTCTGTGTCATTGCAGTAGACTGACTGTGTATCTCTTTCTCTGTGTCATTGCAGTAGACTGACTGTGTATCTCTTTCTCTGTGCCATTGCAGTGTGGAGGGGGATGCGCGGCCCAGTGAGAGTGACGGTGGAGCAAGCTACAGGGGCCCAGTGATAAGCCCAGACCGCTTCGAGGGCCCCCTCTACGGCCACGGGGTACAGCCGGGCCCCCAGCGCCCCCCCCGCAGGCCCAAGCTCCAGCACTCGCAGTCCATTCTTCGCAAGCAGGCCGAGGAGGAGGCCATCAAGCGCTCCCGCTCGCTCTCCGAGGGCTATGAGCTCTCCGCTGACCTCCAGGACAAACAGGTATCGTACCACTGTTTCAGACCCACCCTATATATGTCCTATATACAGTGCCTTGCGAAAGTATTCGGCCCCCTGGAACTTTGCGACCTTTTGCCACATTTCAGGCTTCAAGCATAAAGATATAAAACTGTATTTGTTTGTGAAGAATCAACAACAAGTGGGACACAATCATGAAGTGGAACAACATTTATTGGATATTTCAAACTTTTTTAACAAATCAAAAACTGAAAAATTGGGCGTGCAAAATTATTCAGCCCCTTTACTTTCAGTGCAGCAAACTCTCTCCAGAAGTTCAGTGAGGATCTCTGAATGATCCAATGTTGACCTAAATGACTAATGATGATAAATACAATCCACCTGTGTGTAATCAAGTCTCCGTATAAATGCACCTGCACTGTGATAGTCTCAGAGGTCCGTTAAAAGCGCAGAGAGCATCATGAAGAACAAGGAACACACCAGGCAGGTCCGAGATACTGTTGTGAAGAAGTTTAAAGCCGGATTTGGATACAAAAAGATTTCCCAAGCTTTAAACATCCCAAGGAGCACTGTGCAAGCGATAATATTGAAATGGAAGGAGTATCAGACCACTGCAAATCTACCAAGACCTGGCCGTCCCTCTAAACTTTCAGCTCATACAAGGAGATGACTGATCAGAGATGCAGCCAAGAGGCCCATGATCACTCTGGATGAACTGCAGAGATCTACAGCTGAGGTGGGAGACTCTGTCCATAGGACAACAATCAGTCGTATATTGCACAAATCTGGCCTTTATGGAAGAGTGGCAAGAAGAAAGCCATTTCTTAAAGATATCCATAAAAAGTGTTGTTTAAAGTTTGCCACAAGCCACCTGGGAGACACACCAAACATGTGGAAGAAGGTGCTCTGGTCAGATGAAACCAAAATTGAACTTTTTGGCAACAATGCAAAACGTTACGTTTGGCGTAAAAGCAACACAGCTGAACACACCATCCCCACTGTCAAACATGGTGGTGGCAGCATCATGGTTTGTGCCTGCTTTTCTTCAGCAGGGACAGGGAAGATGGTTAAAATTGATGGGAAGATGGATGGAGCCAAATACAGGACCATTCTGGAAGAAAACCTGATGGAGTCTGCAAAAGACCTGAGACTGGGACGGAGATTTGTCTTCCAACAAGACAATGATCCAAAACATAAAGCAAAATCTACAATGGAATGGTTCAAAAATAAACATATCCAGGTGTTAGAATAGCCAAGTCAAAGTCCAGACCTGAATCCAATCGAGAATCTGTGGAAAGAACTGAAAACTGCTGTTCACAAATGCTCTCCATCCAACCTCACTGAGCTCGAGCTGTTTTGCAAGGAGGAATGGGAAAAGATTTCAGTCTCTCGATGTGCAAAACTGATAGAGACATACCCCAAGCGACTTACAGCTGTAATCGCAGCAAAAGGTGGCGCTACAAAGTATTAACTTAAGGGGGCTGAATAATTTTGCACGCCCAATTTTTCAGTTTTTGATTTGTTAAAAAAGTTTGAAATATCCAATAATTGTTGTTAATTCTTCACAAAAAAAATAGTTTTATATCTTTATGTTTGAAGCCTGAAATGTGGCAAAAGGTCGCAAAGTTCAAGGGGGGCGAATACTTTCGCAAGGCACTGTAGACTTATGAAGCCCTTTTGCAAAAACTCCCACATTACCTGATATCTTTACTTACCCATAAAGTTTGAGTTACCAAACCAGATCACATAGATGGCGAACTCTGTCTGTTGCTACAGACTTAGGGAAAACAGCTTTTTGGTCCATACATGGAGTGCAAAGAAACTATCTTATGAGTAACCCTACAAATGGGTGTATTGGTGCCTTTCGGACAACTCAGTGTTGATTGAGGACCTCTTTGCTGAGGAATGTTTTTCATGAGTGTGTTTTAAAAAATATATTTTCTGTGTAATTTGTTGTGTAATTGTAAGATGCAGGGAGTCCATGCAATAGAGACATTGGTCTCAATAAAACTTTATTTTAAAGACAAAATAACATTTCCCTTACTGAACCTCTGTCAATGACCACACTACACACTAACATCTACAGATCCCTTGGAGAAGAAAACAAAACTATGGCATTGCTTTGCTGCAGCTTCTCTGCTCGTCCTTGAAATTTGTATTACTAAGAAATTATAGCCACCTTTCCCTGGAAAGATCAATTCAGTCCCACAAGTGTTTGAGCATTGGTCATCGTTTGTAAAATATAATCATGTTCCTATAATCAAGAAGTTGTGATAATCCGTTCTCCTCTGTCCGTCAGGTGGAGATGCTGGAGCGTAAATATGGCGGACGCTTCATAACCCGGCATGCGGCCCGCACCATCCAGACAGCCTTCCGCCAGTACCAGATGAACAAAAACTTTGAGCGTCTCAGGAGTTCTATGTCTGAGAACCGCATGTCCCGACGCATCGTTCTGTCCAACATGAGGATGCAGTTCTCCTTCGAGGGCCCTGAGAAAGTCCACAGCTCCTACTTTGAGGGGAAACAGGTGTCCCTGACAGACGACGGCACCCCCCTGGCCTTGGTACAGTCTGAGTGCGGGGACATGGAGGTCCACCACCAGGCCAACATGGCGTCTCACCCTGCTTCCCAGAACGACCTGACGGACGCCATCACGGAGTTGGAGGACGCCTTCTCCAGGCAGGTGAAGTCTCTGGCCGAGTCCATTGATGATGCCTTGAACTGCCGCAGCCTGCAGGGCGACGAGGGTCTTGACCCTGAGGCCATGGGCTGCCCGGAGGTAGAGAGGGAGGTGGCCTATCAGGTGAAGCCTCACCGCGGGGTGGCGGGGCGCATGCGAGAGGACATGATGGCGTCCTACAGCGATGTGACTCTGTTTATCGACGAGGAGGAGCTGTCTCCCTCTATGGGGCTATCGCGGGGGTCAGGTGACCAGCCCTCCAGCATTGAGTCAGACCTACGCCTGCGCTCAGCCAACTCCTCCCAGGAGTACTGGCCCCTGGACACCAAAGATGAGGGGCGTGACACAGACACCAGCTGCCGCAGCACCCCTTCCCTGGAGTGCCAGGAGCAGCGGCTCAGGGTGGACCACCTCCCCCTGCTGACCATCGAGCCGCCCAGCGACAGCTCCGCCGAACACAGTGACCGCTCTGACCGTAGCTCCGTCAAACGACCGCCCGTCTACGAGCCTCACGGGGGCAGCCACATCGTGGCGTCCTCCAAGGCTAGCCCCAAACACATCTCTCATGGCCCACCCCCGCGGGCGCCCTCCAGGGATGACGAGGCGCCCCTCCGCCACCGCCACCGGGCACTGGAAAGCCACCTGGCCATCAACGGCTCTGCCAATCGGCAGAGCAAGTCTGAGTCTGACTTCTCGGACGGGGATAACGACAGCATCAACAGCACATCGAACTCCAACGACACCATCAATTGCAGCTCTGAGTCGTCCAGGGACAGCCTGAGGGAGCAGACACTCTGCAAGCAGACATACCACAAAGAGACACGTAACAGCTGGGACTCGCCCGTCTTCAGCAACGATGTGATCCGCAAGAGGCACTACCGCATCGGCCTGAACCTCTTCAACAAGTAGGTGCTCAGCTCTGACTGAGTGCTAACGTGGTTGTCCACTGATTGGTGTAATTAAGGGTAAATGAGCAGGGGGTTCTTATAGAGAAACCGAGGTGACCTATTTACAGTTATCAGAATTGTATTTGGGCCACACAATATAAGGCAATCAGTCTAATTCAAGTAAATTAGCAGGGTTAAAGACAAGTCCTATGAAATGGAAAAAATGAATACAATTTGTATAAGGTATATATTTGTGCATTCGTGTAAACTCTTTGTAGACTCATAGGTCTACTTTTATAGGACTGATATTCTGTAGATGAGAAATTCAGCCAGACAGAGTCACTCCATTTTCTGTGCCCTTATTAAATATTAACCACCCTGTTCCTATTGTGGCCACTTCCTATCAGTCACAGAATCAAACACCACACTTGGCTCTGTAAAATGACTGGATAGGTCACATAAGGACATACCTGCTTCAAAAAGGCCTTATTTTGATGTCATGCTAGACGTTTTCCAGCAGGGTCACCTTTGGTGTCAGTCTCATTGTGTCTTGTCTGCTTCAATATAAACACGAACCCTTCTTTCTTGTGTGTCTGCAGGAAGCCAGAGAAAGGCGTACAGTACTTGACTGAGAGAGGGTTCGTCCCGGACACACCTGTGGGTGTGGCTCACTTCCTGCTTCAGAGGAAGGGCCTGAGCAGGCAGATGATTGGAGAGTTCCTGGGCAACCGTCAGAAACAGTTCAACAGAGACGTCCTGGAGTGAGTACTAATTCTTAAAGGCCAGGTCATGTGACACTTGTTATTGTCTATCAAACAAACATTGATTGGTGGATCACAGTGCCTTGCACAGGTAGCATTATACTGTAGGCCAGGCCAGAACAATGGATGGGTTTATGTACAGCACTTTGAGATATCAGCTGATGTACGAAGGGCTATATAAATAAATTTGATTTGATTTGATGTACTGTTCCAAGTTCAGCAAGCCATCTTTGCATTCACCGCTCTTAGTTTATATCCTAACTGGGAGGTAATTGTCTTGGAACAGTTGGTGCCAACATTGTGCCCATTAAAATTCTACATCTCAAAGTAAGATGGCCGAACTTTGTATATCTGTGGCCTCGGGCCAGCCTAGTAGAACGTCCACACTCTGCTTCTCTCAGCAATCTGCTGCCCCTCACACTTGACCTCTCTCAAATGTGCTTCATGTATTTTCAAAGGACTCTAAGGTGGTTCCCCTATCAGATTTTGACAAGTCTTGAACTGCTGGGTGCAGAATGACCCCCTGATCTGCGCGTTTTAGTTGCGTTAGTGAATGAGATGGACTTTTGTAATAACCACCTTTCCACGTGTAGATTTGAACTAGAGATGGGCACCAATATGGAAAGTACATATCGATATCAGTTGCATTTTTACATTTGATATTGATATCATATCAGAATTTGCTGAACTTGCTGTTAAAGCTGGAATCCTTAGTTTCCACATAAATTTTTGGTCTTAATTAATGATATACCCATTGATGCTTGACACGTATGTTTACACTGTTTGTAAACAAAGTAAATGTAAACAAACACTTGTATAGCCTCTCAACATGGTTTAATTTGTATATCATGGATGGTCAATCCTGGCATACATGGCGCTCGCTTTGAATGTGAGAGTGGTTACATTTCTCCAGGCCCATCCCTCAGTTTTTGACCATAACATAGGTGGGGGTGACTGCTTTCTTATTGTTTCAATTAAGGATTCCAACTTGAAAACTATACAAATCAATGACATATTTGTTGGTTAGGGAATTCATTGGTTGGTTGCTTGTGGGTTCCAGCTGTGTGGTGGATGAGATGGATTTCTCGTCAATGGAGCTGGACGAGGCACTGAGAAAGTTCCAGAACCACATTCGGGTCCAGGGAGAGGCCCAGAAGGTGGAGCGCCTCATCGAAGCCTACAGGTGAGCCAACCGATAGACAGGTCCGAGAAGCATATGCTAGGTAGACAGCCACGTTAGGATGGGGGGGGGGGGCGTATAAGCACACCTGTAGACTGAGGATGAGGGGCTATTCACGTAGGCAGGTTTGGCCAAGAGGGTACTACAGGTCAGTGATAGCATTTTAAAATGATAACAGCGTAATCAACATCAACCAAAATACTATAATCGCTAGAGTACTACTGCACATTTAGTTTCGGATAAAGTTTTCTCTCTTACGAGTGAACTAATAGTTCTTCACTCTTTTGCGTTACATTTTCAAATGTAATGCAAATGTTGACCAATGTCTTGGAAATGCAAGTCACTGCTGACTTTGCTCACAACACCGTGTTGGCTAAATGACTTATTAATGCGTAGAGGGACTTGGTGCTTCAGTTGCTTTTGCTTGAGTAAATAGGACAGTTCCTCACGCAATGCTGCGATAATGATGACACGCTACACACACAATGTTGACAGTTATGGACCATCATGTGATGCATTGTATGCTGGCTTTACAAATTTTCACCAGCAAGTCAATAAGACAAATGTTTACATTGTGTGGACAAAAATCCGGTTTTATATTCAAATGCATTCTATGATGGCTCTCAATGTCAAAAAGCCTCTGACTCTTTTCACCTCTGACATGTGATGTCGTCTCCCTTTCCTGTTGTTTTGTATTCCAGCCAACGCTACTGTATCTGTAACCCTACGGTAGTGCGACAGTTCCGGAACCCTGACACGATCTTCATCCTGGCCTTCGCCATCATCCTCCTCAACACAGACATGTACAGCCCCAACGTCAAGCCGGAGAGGAAGATGAAGCTGGAGGACTTCGTCAAGAACCTCCGAGGTGAGAGAGGGGGGGGGAAACAAAGCTGAGACATTGTCCTCTACATATTTTAGAGAAAATAAAGAACTATAAAATCAACTCAAAAACTTAATCAAGTGAGTGTAGGACATTCACAATGTGATTTATTCACCGCTTTAACAAGGCACACCTGTAACAAAGCTTTCTATCTGGATTGAAAGAAGAAAACACACATCCACTACAGCGCAACAGCACAGAAGTAGGGCAAAGAATAAGCCACCGCAAATGGAACAGGTTAATTTGTGCTACGGGATTAGCGTTTCAATCACGAAAGCAACATTTTCATCACACACAGATGAAAACAATACATTTTGTCACGGGGAGGGTGACGATGTAGCGATGACCTTGACAGAAATGTGTTAACACTAATTAATTGCACCTTCACACAATCACAAGAGCAATTCTTATTTTCGGGTGAGCAGCGTGATAGAAGCACAGTCGACTACTTGTCGTTTTTTGCTTGGCATTTGAGATTTTATTTGAGAAGTAAACCGTGACGGGCTGACACTCATCATCCATCGTGATGAGTGTCAGTAATGGTAAAACAAGGAGAAGTAATTGGATAAGAGGGATTCGTATTCTCACGCTAAATGGAAAAAGGCAGTGTGTGCGCGCACGTACATGCATGCTGCGTCCGTGCGCCTCTGTCTGTGGGTGTGTGTGTGTGTGTGTGTGTGTGTTTGTGTGTAACCATTGTCTCCTCCTCCACAGGGGTGGATGATGGGGAGGACATCCCCAGGGAGACTCTGGTAGGAATTTATGAAAGGATCAGGAAGAGGGAGCTGAAGACAAACGAGGACCACGTGTCTCAGGTTCAGAAGGTGGAGAAACTCATAGTGGGGAAGAAACCGGTGAGGAACACACAACTTACCTAGAACTCTGCTGCAGCACTTTTTGCATAGTGCTTGATACAAGGCCTGAAACTCCCCTGGGTTTACTCTGGCATGACTCATCTTAATTAAATGTGTCACTCCATAGCCCCTTGATTAACTATGGCGTTCGGTTTGTCAAATACAGCCCAAAGACACACATTTATCCATGGAGAGAGAGTGTTGGGCCTTTTATATTGGTCACATACACATGGTTAGCAGATGTTATTGCGAGTGTAGCGAAATGCTTGTGCTTCTAGTTCTGACAGTACAGCAATATCTAACAAGTAATCTAACAATTCCACAACAACTATCTAATATATATAAGTAAATGAAT
This sequence comes from Oncorhynchus mykiss, assembly GCF_013265735.2. Classification (NCBI taxonomy): domain Eukaryota; kingdom Metazoa; phylum Chordata; class Actinopteri; order Salmoniformes; family Salmonidae; genus Oncorhynchus; species Oncorhynchus mykiss. The sequence continues at coordinate 37,345,180 of NC_048573.1, forward strand.
GGAATAAGAATGTATACATATAAATATATGGATGAGCAATGACAGAGTAAGATGCAATATGCAAGATGCCATAGATGATATAAAATACAGTATATAGATATGAGATTAGTAATGTAAGTTATGTAAACATTATTAAATTGACTAGTGATCCATTTATTAAAGTGGCCAATGATTTCAAGTCTGTATGTAGGCAGCAGCCTCTCTGTGTTAGTGATGGCTGTTTTAACAGTCTGATGTCCTTGAGATAGAAGCTGTTTTTCAGTCTCTCGGTCCCAGCTTTGATGCACCTGTACTGACCTCGCCTTCTGGATGTTAGTGGGGTGAACAGGCAGTGGCTCGGGTGGTTGTTGTCATTGATGATCTTTTTGGCCTTCCTGTGACATCGGGTGCTGTAGGTGTTCCTGGGGGGCAGGTAGTTTTCCTCCGGTGATGCGTTTGTAAAAGTTAGAGGGTTTTAGGTGACAAGCCCAATTTCTTCATCCTCCTGAGGTTGAAGAGGTACTGTTGCATCTTCTTCACCACATTGTCTGTGTGGGTGGACCATTTCAGTTTGTCCGTGATGTGTACGCCGAGGAACTTAACTATCCACCTTCTCCACTGCTGTCCTGTCGATGTGGATAGGGGGGTGGCTCTTTCTGCTGTTTCCTGAAGTCCATGATCGTTGTTTTCCTGACACCACATTCCGAGTGCCCTCACCTCCTCCCTGTAGGCTGTCTCGTCATTGTTGGTAATCAAGCCTACTACTGTTGTGTCGTCTGCAAACTTGATGATTGAGTTGGAGGCGTGCATGGCCACGCAGTCACGGGTGAACAAGGAGTAAAGGAGGGGGCTGAGCACACACCCTTGTGGGGCCCCAGTGTTGATGATCAGCGAAGTGGAGATGTTGTTTCCTACCTTCACCACCTGGGGACGGCCCATCAGGAAGTCCAGGACCCAATTGCACAGGGCGGGGTTGAGACCCAGGCCCTCAAACTTAATGATGAGCTTGGAGGGTACTGTGTTGAAGGCTGAGCTGTAGTCAATGAACAGCATTCTTACATAGGTATTCCTCTTGTCCAGATGGGATAGGGCAGTGTGCAGTGTGATGGCGATTGCATTGTCTGTGGACCTATTGGGGTGATATGATCCTTGACTAGTCTCTCAAAGCACTTCATGATGACAGTGAGTGCTATAGGGCGATAGTAATTTAGTTCAGTTACATTTGCATTCTTGGGTACAGGAACAATGGTGGCCATCTCGAAGCATGTGGGGACAGCAGACTGGGATAGGGAGAGATTGAATATGTCCGTAAACACACCAGCCAGCTAGTCTGCGCATGCTCAGAGGAAGCGCCTAGGGATGCCGTCTGGGCCTGCAGCCTTGCGAGGGTTAACATGTTTAAATGTCTTACTCATGTAGGCCACGGAGAAGGAGAACCCACAGTCCTTGGTAGCGGGCTGCGTCTGTGGCACTGCATTATCCTCAAAGCGGGCAAAGAAGGTGTTTAGTTTGTATGGAATCAAGACGTCGATGTCCGTGACGTGGCTGGTTTTCCTTTTCTAGTCTGTGATTGTCTATAGACCCTGCCACATACGTCTCGTGTCTGAGCCATTGAATTGCGACTCTACTTTGTCTCTGTACTGACATTTTGCTTGTTTGATTGCCTTGCGGAGGGAATAACTACACTGTTTGGATTCGGCCATATTCCCATTCCCCTTTCCATGGTTAAATGTGGTGGTTCGCGCTTTCAGTTTGAGGAATTCTAGGTCAGGTGAACAAAAGGACTTTGAGTTCCTGCATGTTGTTACACCATGAGTCGTTAATCATGACATACATACACCCCCGCCCATCTTCTTCCCGGAGAGATGTTTATTCCTTTCCGCACGATGCACAAAGAATCCAGGTGGTTGTACCGAGAGAGTCATGTTCTCGCAAGTATCCAAGCAATCTCATATGTTGCCTCGTCGTTTTCTCTGCCATCATTTGTTGTCCTTTGAGCCGTCTTTTGAGTTGTGCTATTTTGTTATTTCTGGAGGTTGCTTTGTGGCGGATATGTTTTGTCGTCAACGTGGGCCTGGTGTGACTGGAAATGTCGCTTTAAATTTGCTAATTTCAAACAATTGACTGCCTTCTGTCAAATAAGACAAAGTGAGGCAGTCCTATTATGCAGAACAAAAAAATACTTGTCTGTCCATTTCTCTTGGAACTTTCTGTGTTCTTCTTGAATCGACCGTATCCTTCTCTTAGTCACCGGAGCCACGTTAGCTAGCTGCATTTCCCCACCTCCATCTTCCTGGTTCTCCTGGTGTTTGTTCTTTCATAGCTGTCACGTTGTTCTCCAGCTCTTACCCCTCCTTTTCCTTGTCAATAGATTGACTTTTCTTTTTTTACAATAAATTGATCCATGTCGACCAGACTGCAAAATGAAATGGAGTAGCAGGCTGATGTGTCGGTCGCTGTAGCTGAGCAGTTGCGTTCTATTTTGGTCTTTCTGTTCAACAGTTGCGCTATACTGCCATCTATCTGCTGTCCAGGGAGCAATAGGTATATTCAATGACGTGATTCAGACTTCCATTAAACACATTGAATTGAAATTGTATCATTGTTATGTATTATGAATGGAAAATAGGAAAATCACTGCAATCTGCAAATGAAGAGCTTAGCGCAATGAGTACCACTGCACTAATATAACACTTAGTATAGTGAAAAGGCATAGCCTACTAAATATCAGGAAAAACAGAGGGAGAACAACAAATCAAATTGTATTGCTTGTGTACACAGATTTGCCGATGTTATCGCCAGTGCAGCGAAATGCTTGTTTGTAGTTCCAACAGTGCAGTAATGCCTGGCAATCATGGGCAATGTCAGAAAGCGGAATATAAACATATAATTTTATACATATTTATTATCATTTATTACCTTTTATTTAACTAGGCAAGTCAGTTAAGAACAAATTCTTATTTTCAATGACGGCCTAGGAACAGTGGGTTTACTTGCCTGTTCAGGGGCAGAACGACAGAACGTACCTTGTCAGCTCGGAGATTTGAACTTGCAACCTTCTGGTTACTAGTCCAGTTTATTTTCCTTGCACCACTCAGCCAGGGCTCTCACCTCCTCCCTGTAGGCTGTCTTGTCATTTTTGGTAATCAAGCCTACTACTGTTGTCGTCAACAAACTTGATGATTGAGTTGGAGGCGTTTGTGGCCACGCAGTCATGGGTGAACAGGGAGTACAGGAGGGGCTGAGGACGTACCCCTGTGGGGTGCATACTCAGCCCCTCCCCTGTGGGGTGCGTACTCAGCCCCTCCTGAGGATCAGTATGGTGGAGGTGTTGTGGCCAACCTTCACCACTTGGGGTCGGCCTATCAGGAAGTCCAGGACCCAATTGCACAGGGAGGGGTTCAGACCCAGGGCCCTGAGCTTAGTGATGAGCTTGGAGGGCACTATGGTGTTGAAGGCTGAGCTGTAGTCTGAACAGCATTCTTACATAGTTATTTCTCTTGTCCAGGTGCGATAGGGCAGTGTGCAGTGCAATGGTGATTGCGTCATTTCAGTCATGTAAAGGTAGAAGGGGAAAAAAGCCTGAGATTCTCAGTGACCCCGGGAATTGAATGGAGTGATTAACCCCGTATACCCCAAAGAAATATGATCCCTCATCATCACTAAACGGCAGTATCAAAACCCTCAGAGGGTCGACAGTACAGTGAAGTACCTGGACATTAAACAACAAATTAGACTTCCATTCTACAATAATGTACTGCATATATCACACTGGTATTGTAGAGCTGGAGATCTTGTTTTCACCTCAGTTGTTTAAACCACTTCATTCAACTCATTACTGACTCACAGACAGGATTACTGGAATACTGAGGCCCTACTTTGAGGTTTCCATTAAGGTTGCTAGCACGTAAATGGCTCATGGCTTGTACAGACGTAAACAGACAGACATGTCTTGGATCATGCTGCAACCGTACAGCTTTAGAGGGCAGAATTATCTGTATGACCCCATCAATGAGATGACGTATAAGATGTTGAAGTCGGAAGTTTACAAACACTTAGGCTGGAGTCATTAAAACTCATTTTTTAACCACTCCACAAATGTCTTGTTAAGAAACTATAGTTTTGGCAAGTCGGTTAGGACATCTACTTTGTGCATGACACAAGTCATTTTTCCAACAATTGTTTACAGACAGATTATTTCACTTATAATTCAGTGTATCACAATTCCAGTGGGTCAGAAGTTTACATACACTAAGTTGACTGTGCCTTTAAACAGCATGGAAAATTCCCTAAATAGATGTCATGGCTTTAGAAGCTTCTGATGGGCTAATTGAGATCATTTGAGTCAATTGGATGTGTACCTGTGGATGTATTTCAAAGCCTACCTTCAAACTCAGTGCCTCTTTGCTTGACATCATGGGAAAATCAAAAGAAATCAGCCAAGTCTTCAGAAAAAAAATTGTAGACCTCCACAAGTCTGGTTCATCCTTGGGAGCAATTTCCAAACGCCTGAAGGTACCACGTTTATCTGTACAAACAATAGTACGCAAGTATAAACACCATGGGACCACGCAGCCGTCATACCGCTCAGGAAGGAGACGCGTTCTGTCTCCTAGAGATGAGGTACAAAAGTATCTATATCCACAGTAAAACGAGTATATCAACATATCCTAAAATGCCGCTCAGCAAGGAAGAAGCCACTGCTCCAAAACCGCCATAAAAAAGCCGGACTACGGTTTGCAACTGCACGTGGGGACAAATATTGTACTTTTTGGAGAAATGTCCTCTGGTCTGATGAAACAAAAATAGAACTGTTTGGCCATAATGACCAATGTTATATTTGGAGGAAAAGGTGTGAGGCTTGCAAGCCGAAGAACACCATCCCAGCTATGAAGCACGGGGGTGGCAGCATCATGTGTGGGAGTGCTTTGCTGCAGGAGAGACTGGTGCACTTCACAAAATAGATGGCATCATGGAGAGGAAAATGTTGTGGATATATTGAAGCAACATCTCAAGACATCAGTTAAAGCTTGGTCACAAATGGGTCTTCCAAATGGACAATGACCCCAAGCATACTTCCAAAGTTGTGGCAAATGGCTTAAGGACAACAAAGTCAAGGTATTGGAGTGGCCATCACAAAGTCCTGACCTCAATCCTATAGAAAATGTGTGGGCAGAACTGAAAAAGCGTGTGCGAGCAAGGCGGCCTACAAACCTGACTCAGTTACACCAGCTCTGTCAGGAGGAATGGGCCAAAATTCCAACTTATTGTGGTAAGCTTGTGGAAGGCTACCCAAAACCTTTTGACCCAAGTTAAACAATTTAAATGCAATGCTACCAAATACTAATTGAGTGTATGTAAACTTCTGACCCACTGTGATGAAAGAAATAAAAGCTGAAATCAATCATTCTCTCTACTATTATTCTGACATTTCACATTCTTAAAATAAAGTGGTTATCCTAACTGACCTAAGACAGGAAATTTTTACTAGGATTAAATGTCAGGAATTGAGTTTAAAATGTATTTGGCTAAGGTGTATGTATACTTCCGACTTCAACTGTATGTAACAGGTTCTAGGCACGTGCCCTGTATGCATTTAATACAGTAATGAGGTTCTCCCTCTGATATTTTCTCTGTCTTCCCATTGCAGATTGGATCTCTCCACCATGGAATAGGATGTGTAAGTACATGTTCACAGTTTGGCATGTAATGATCATGTCATTGTTATGCGTCATTTTACTCACCCACAGTTTCTATGTAAAGCAAGGGCCATTTATATGTGTTTAGTGTTCGGCCTATATTAACATCACCCAGTCTTACAGTGTCAGGATGGCTAAAATAATCCACATCCTGTAGATACTTGTTGTTTCAGATGGCTTTAGTTGGATTAAGGGTCTTCTTGCCCCTAAAAGTCCACACCTATTACTGAGATGAACAGGATCCCCTGTGATACACCTGTAGACAGAGTCAACACGTATACATTCCTAGGTGCCAGTGAGCTGCACTGTTTACTGACTGTGCTGAGCCGAGCATGCATCACTGCCAAGAAGCAGACCACACAGAGAGGCTTCACACGCGCGCGCACACACAAACACACACATACCCGCGTACACACACACATATGCGCACACACTCCTGCCCACACAGAAGCCTCCCACAGACAGAGGGCATTTGTTAGAGTGGGTATTATTAGTCGTGAATGTTTTAGGGGTGAGACATGCTGAAAGATTGTTCTGAATCTATTTGGGAGAATAATAAACTAGGTAACCTTCTGTAACCTATGTGCTCACAGGCTTCTGTTCTACTGCCATTACACTGTTTACATAATCATAGAGTGGAGGAAAACCATCTAGATATCAGCTGGCTCCTGCTTTTCATTGGATATATCAGACAGTTTTATACCATCTTCATTTCCTGGTATTAAAGTTTTATGAGCAGAATTTGTGTGGGAATAAATGACAGATGTGTTTTGATCCAAGGGGATCCTAGTCTTAATTACTCTGTGTCCCCTTGACTTCCAAACAAAGTAGGGTGGTGAAACCACCTCTCCTAACGACAATGAATACATTAGGATGAATAATGTAACAAGGAGAAACAGCATCACACAGGGGTTTTATAGCACACTATTCAGACATCATTATAACCCATTTCCCTTGCACTCCACACACTAAATCATCCTAAAATAGAGGCTCACTGTTTGTTTTTATTTCCCTGTTGGCATATCTGAGGGGTGTGTGCGTGTGCGCACGTATGTCTGAGTGTGTGCATGTGCGTTTAACAACTGTTATACTTCAATTTGGGGTCATATTACTCTTTGACCTAAGCCCAGGGCCTGACCGCTGTGTGTTAGTGAGTAATGTCGTTGGGTTGGTTTCTAGGTGCTGTCCCTGCCCCATCGCAGGCTAGTGTGCTACTGTCGGTTGTTTGAAGTGCCAGACCCCAACAAGCTCCAGAAGTTAGGCCTGCACCAGCGGGAGATCTTCCTGTTTAATGACCTTCTGGTGGTATGTGTCCTCTCCTGCCTTTTGTCCTGCCCTGTCCTGTGTTAAATATGATCATTCAAATATGGTCTTTCAAATGTGGCCTCACAGCAACAACAATGAGCAAAGAAGTACAGTCTATGAGCTTTCAGTTCAAACCTTTTTTTGGTTTCTCCAATATCTTACTTGCCCTCACAGTATAACTTGTGTATTTGTCTGTGTGCTTGTTTGGGTGTTTATTTGAGTGCAGGTGACAAAGATTTTCCAGAAGAAGAAGAACTCTGTGACATACAGCTTCCGGCAGTCTTTCTCTCTGTATGGGATGCAGGTTCTGATGTTTGAGAACCAGTGTAAGTAGAACAGACCTCTCCCTGTCCATTCACCATCTCTGCGATGTGTTGTTAGCCCAGCATGGTTATATAGTACATCCCACTGGGTTCAATTTTCACATCTATATACATGTTACCATCCTGTGATGATGGAACGAGACACCGTTTATACTTTCAAAACATCAGACAGATTTTAAAGTTCCTTTGTGGTCGATGCCCTGAGTTTTAAAGGTCTCTCTCTCTCTGTGTTTGGTCCAGATTACGGGAATGGAATCAGGCTTACATCAGCCATACCAGGTGCCGACATCAAGGTCCTCATCAACTTTAATGCGCCCAACCCCCAGGACCGCAAGAAGTTCACTGACGACCTGCGAGAGTCTATCGCCGAGGTCCAGGAAATGGAGAAATACAGGATAGAGTGTGAGCAGACATTTTAGCTCTCTGTCCCTCCCTCTGTTTGCCCCGCCCTCATTCCCTTTTCCCCCTCCGTCTATCCGCCCCTCCCTCCCTGGCCGCTGCTAGCCATGTGACCTCAGTCAAGTAGAGGCAGATAGGGCTTGGTCCTCATTACTCACTCTCTGTTTATGAGAAGGAATGTTTATGGAGTTCACAGGATGACTACCACGAGGAGGATTGGGTTTGCGGAAGGGCATTTATCAAAGAGAAACACACAGAAGACTGTTTTTACGAATGAGTCTAATATGCGAAAGGATTTAGATGCACTTTTACAATGTTACATTTGATTATTATGTAAATGCAATAGTTACCGAATATATAGTAATAATCTATATAAAAGTAAGTGCCAGTAATGAAATTATGAGGAAATGTAGAAATATTGTATGTTTGAAGATGAATGCTGAAAAACACACACACACACACACACACACACACGCTATCTTTACCTTACTCTCTCCCCATATGTATGTTCATATAAAGCTGAGCTTGAGAAGCAGAAAGGGGTGGTGAGGCCCAGTATGTCCCAGAGCTCTGGGCTGAAGAAGGAGGCTGGCAATGGCAACATGAACCGTGCCAGTCTGGACGACACCTACACCATGGGCGAGGGCCTGAAGAGGAGCGCCCTCAGCAGCTCCCTCCGCGACCTCTCCGAAGCAGGTAAGGTCAAAGGTCATCATTGTGTTCACAAAACGGTCCTTTCCTGGGAGAGACCCTCTGTTGTTTTTACCTCCTCACTCGTCCTATGGTAATATTACTCGGAACATCCAACATTATGTTTTATAGCACCTTGAACTGATGTCAGACTTCTCTTAAGCTGTATTGAGGATTAAGTAAAGCGTTTTTCTGGTGAGATTGTCTTATCAAATAACTTAAATGCATTCTGTATCTGGGCAGTGTGAGACTTCACAAGATAATTGCGCTTATTAAGGTCCTGTTAGTTTAGTCCTAAAATTATTTTCTGGTACTGGTGCCCTACCCCAATGTGAAATATTTGATCATAACCTGGGATATGAAACAACAGAAGTAGGTTTGTGCCATTGAAAAATAGACGTTTCTAAATGAATAAGCTATTTGGCATGATGTTATCGACAGGTCTACTTTAGAGGGTTTGCCTTTCCACTGAAAAGTGATATTGAAGGAAGGATTGCTCTCGTCCCTGTATCTAAATCAAAATATACTTTATATCTCAATGAACACCTTTTGATTTTTGCACTTTTTCGTGTCACATTATCATTCTTTAATCCCAATTTTTTTTTCTCAAACATTTCATGATAAGGCTTGCTTGTTATATGTTTAATGAATCCACCGTTATTCACTACCAGTCATTCCAGTGTATTGCTGTGATCCAAACCTACTGAACTCAATGGGGATTTGTTCTCATGCAATAACTGACGCAAGACGAGATCTGATTCCAAAATTACAACGAACATCTCATTGTCATGAATATCCAGAATGTTTCGCATAGCATTTCGACTCTAAAGCAATTCACCTTGAGAACATGTCATTCATTCTGGATCGCAGTTATGTTAAGACATCATGGTAACGTAATGAAATCCATATAGGAGTTCTACAGTATCTCACATTAGGATGTATTTGCTCTGTTTCCATTGTAATGTTGGGTACTATACTGAAATACAGATACGATAAGGCTAGTCAGTGCTGAAGTCGATAGATCAACATGGGAGCGTTTCCTCCCTCCTGTCTTAGGTTTTTGTGTACGTTTAAGCCCCAACTTTCTCCACACAGGATGTGGCATGGTAGTGTGGTCATGTCCTGTGTACAATATATTTTAATTTTCTCGCCGTTCTCCATCTCATTATGTACTTCCTGATATTTCCATTCTCATTGGGTTTTCTCCTGTTTCTCCATATGTGAAGACTGGTCATGTATCCATTGGCTGAGCCCTATGACAGTGGCAAACTGCTCTATATGCTCGTACACCTCATGTGCAACAGCCATTGTATTGCTTTTGATGTTTCTTCTCCGTGACTGTCACTGCCATTGGCTCGCTACAAAGCCACCCGTTACTCTTCCTTATGACAATCTACATCTTGTGACAACATTAAATCTGTGTTGTCATATTTTATCAGGAACAAATCTATGAATAACTCGTTGTAGTTTAGAAATACTAACATTGCTTAGCTCTTTGTAGTTACACTGATGTCCTCAGCTGAATGTTGCAAAAATGATTTCCTTGTCCTTTAAGTTTGAGCAATGAGGTAAATTCAAAATGTAGTGTAAAGGTACACTGACCAAATGTCTCTCTTTATCTCCTAAGTAAATATGAACAAAGCTGCTAAAATAATGGACGCGACAGTAATACCTACCTATCTATCAACCGGTCCCCCACACACTCCCTGCCCCTTTTATCTCAGCTTCCAGTGTATTACTCACAACCCCCTGCACTGCCCCCTAGGGGAGAGGAGGGCTGCCTAAACCTCTGTAGTTGATCCAGGAGTGCTGTCCTATCCATCTCTAATCTGTGGTATTGCATGTCTCGGGCAGGCAAGCGTGGGCGCCGCAGCAGTGCAGGATCACTAGACAGCAATATGGAAGTAAGTTGGAAGCAGCTGGTGTCCAAGCTACTCTGTGATGATGTGCTCTGTAAAAACACACAGTTTATTTTTGTTGTTCTTGCACCCCTCTCTGCTTCATAGACTCTCAGTTCATTTTGTTTTATGAACTTTTTATTTATTTTATTTTTTATCTCGGATGCCTTTTAACAACCTGCCTGCCTCGGTTAGTGTGCATGCATGGGCTGCCTGCCTCTGACGCTGGCTAGATGGGAGACATGTCTTGTTTTGGTCATGTGGCCAGTTTGCCCTTTTTCTTAAAACAAGCATGACTACTACTAATTCCCCCTTCCTCCCTCTAATCCCCCCCAGCTGTTTGTTTTGATCACAGTCTAATGTCTTCCATTCAGCCATGTCCCAACCCGCAGTTTGGCTTTCCTTTGGGGCTAAGAACTTTAGGCAGGGGTGCCGGTGAATGCCTGTTGTAGCACCTACTCTCCCCCTAGTGTTGTGCAAACCTAAAGCCCCCCTCGCTGGTCCCTCTCCTGTCCCTTGCCTGTCCTATTGAAAGAAATCTCACAGAGGTTTGAGGCTCAGGGAGGAAGGTTATCTTACAACAGCTCACGGTCACATCAATATCTCACTGTCAGAACTTTATCGACAAGCTTTTTACACACAATATCAAAGAGTCAATATGAAAGATGTGGATTTCATTCATCATCATTTCTTCATTCCATGAGTCCGTGTGTTGGTTTTGAAGTCTGGGAACCCTTGAAAATGTCATTCCACTTTCAAAGAAATCTGTATGGTCTCTTCACAACCTTGGACAGAGCATGCACCAAAGGAAGGGCTTTTAAAACTTGGATGAATCACAAAAAGGATAGAGTTGGAACTAGATTGGGGGATAAGTGAACAGAGTTATTTTAATGTGACTACCAGATCTCCAGCATCTCTGCTTCCCGCTGTCTGGCTGAATGCAAAGCCAATATGGATGGAGATTTTGCTTGTCACCTCCTCTGCATGTGGATCCTCTGCCTCCATTGTTTTTAACCAGTTGCATGTGGGACTCTCAGGTTTAGAAGTCGTTCAACAATATGAATATATATATCAGCCTTTTATACTTTTGATGCATCTACAATAAAAGGTTCCGTTTTAAAATTTCTCTTGACGCGTATGTCATTTAAGAAAGTTTGAGTTTTTTCTATATAGGTTTCTTCATTTGTACCATTGTCGAGTGGCCATAACCCTGATATTACCATTCATTATTTGTCTGTCCTCCATCATGAGCTGATATTTTTAGTTCATTTTTTTGCATGCTCTGTCTGTAATGTTTTGCAACTTGCTGTTGACCCTTGAATATGCAGGCAGTTTTTCACCACTTCCATGAGGTGATGCCTTAGCATAACTGCTGGTAGTCTAGTATGTGGTGTGCTACTGTGTGTCTGCCTGTATAGAAGGCATGGATAGAGATGATGTTACCCTCTTCTCTCCCACAGGGGTCCATCATTAACAGTCCTCACATACGCCGGAGAGCCACAACCCCACGCAGCGAGGGCCCGCCCCGGGGCCACCCTACCATCCCCAACTCCTCCTCCCTCCTCGGGTCGCTCTTTGGCAACAAACGGGGGAAGCCTTCATCCCAGAGCCATCCTCCTCTTCCTCTGCCTGGTCACCCCACCCTCATCTCCCACACGCCCCATCCGTCCAACCTCCACCACACAGCCCAGCAGGTAGCCCAGGCCCAGCTCCACCACTCCCAGTACTGCCACGTCCAACAGAACCCCCCTCCCTACCACCACCACCACCATTACCACCCCCCTCCCCATACACAGTACCACCAGCACCCGGCAGCATATGCATCCTCCTCCCACACACACCAACACACCCACCCCCACCCGCATGTACCACAGCACAGCCACGGCACCCATAGCCAGCATTCCCTTCACGCCTCACACTCCCAGCATGCCCCTCACCACCACAGTCAGCTGCAGGGCCCGGCACCCAGCGGGCCCAAACCCAAACACAGTGGCATCAGCACCGTGGTGTGACCTCCCTCACTGAAATAGTGCGAGAGCAAAAGAGAGAACGAAAGAGAGCTAGAGAGAGAGAGAAAAGATTGAATGAGCAAAAGGAAAGAGTGAGTGAGTGAACTTAAGGGAGGGACAGTCTCTTCCCCCAAAGGGACAGAGGGTATACTGTCAGTCGATGGCCTATCTACTGTGTTCCACTGCTGTGATGGAGATGGACCTCTGGCAGTCCCATGTATCCGCTCCCCCCTTCAGCTGCTCACCAATATGCTGGATGGAAACCAGATTCAATTCTTCCACAAAGGGCCTCAGCTCGAACCTTAGTAAGGGCCTCTGTCTCTCTGTCAGGGCTTCAGGGAGGTGTTTTGTACGGGGAAACGCTTTCCCTCCTCCTCCCCATGAACTCACACCAAACCCGGCCGTGACGGCTGAAGAGAACCGTGCATTCTCTTTAGGCCGCTGTCCACTTCTCCGTTCTTTCAATAGCCCGTCTTCCCTTCACGTAATCAGGAGACAAGACCACCTGGGATAGGCCTGAGAAAACATGTCTGACTGTTTTCTCTGTCACAATGGCATATTATATTGTATACAGTCTTTTTAAACAAAGCTAGCTTTTAACACTCTGCTTTCTTGAGGTTTCCAAAACTCTCTTCATTTTTAAGAATGCTATTTGTTCTTGCCTCTCCTAGAATTCATGTTGTGTAAAAAAGCTAGGTGTAATCATTTCACAATAACTAGACCAACGGACAGGCTAACAACAGTCTCAATCGTAGTAGTTCTAGTGTTGTATTTACTGTAGATGACAGCTTTACGTGTTGTCTCCTAGCACTCATTTGATAAATGTGCCAATTACTAATGCATAAACGATTTAGTCTAGACTTCATGTGCAGTATATTGTGCGTAAAGTACCTTGTAAGATTATACTTACAACCATTATTATCATTAGAAATCAACTGTATCAGTATTATACTGACTCTATGGGAACAGGATAGATGGGAAGGGGGAGTGGAGCCACGTTGTCAGGCAGTCCAATAACCTACTCTGGAACCTTTTGCCTTTCAAACAGAGCATTGAGAGACTGGAATGCAGCTGTGGCACATGGCCCTCCTAATGCTGGGCTGTCATGTATAAAACCTCAAGAGAGAACAGATATTGGGTGTCTACTGATCATATGTTGTTCCTATGCTGGGTGGATGGGTCCCGCTCGGCTCGGTGTTGTACTTCGATATGAAGTACGGACGTTTAGTACTGTGAGTACGGGCGTGTAGTACTGTGAGTACGGGCGTGTAGTACTGTGAGTACGGGCGTGTAGTAAGGTGGCAGTGGTGGAAGGGTCACAGATCTCGTGTTGAGCTCATGGCCTTCTTTTGGTTGTATGCTGGCTTAAGCTCACAGCGTTCCTGACCTCTCAAGACACTTTACGCGATAGAAGTTGAGGCTCGCGTCACTTTACTGATGGACCCGCAGTAAAGCTGACAAATGTCTCATGCCTTTTGAAATATGAAGCAGCTGCATTCTTGACTCTTCAAATCAAAATACGATAATCCTTTATTTGATTTTTTTCATCATTTACTGTGTCTTTGTTTTCATCACAAATCCTGAGTAGGTGAGTGACTAGAATAACCTTAAGTATGTAGTGTGTAGTTTTTTGTTTGTCATCTTAGTTTTTATCATTATGTACAGTATGTGCAATATCTTCGTACTGGTTTTGTACATTCAAACAAAAACAAAAAAAAAGTGTCCCTTCTGTTTGTTTTGTGTGTTTCCATGTTGCATCGTTATTTATTTAGGTTGGAACCCTGTCGTTCTCTCTCAGTGGCTTAATGTGTGGCTGTTCTCATGGTTCTCTGAGAAACACGGTCCTGGGATTTTCGAATTCAGTGGAATGTCGGAAGTGGTTTTGCATGTAATGTTATTAATGTGAGGCTATCCTCAGCACATTGTATAACAAATCAGTGTTACCATAGTCGATTGAAGTGCAATCACATAAAAAAAAAATACAGACTTGTAAGGCCCTTTACAGGTTCAAGTCTGTTATCATGTTGTCCTGGAAGAGATTCAGGTGAATTCTTATTTTTTTTCTTCAGATGATATACTTATTTAGACAGTTGACGGCAGTGCTTGACTTGGACTGAAATAGGTTCCGGTACTCATTTTGGGTGCCAGTACTGTTTATATTTAGGTACTGGAGCTCCTCAATACTTATGAGCTAAAATTCTATAAGAGGAACAGAACCTCAAGCAGTAGTATGAAGTGCCGGTACTCTGCTCCGGTGTCCCAAGTCAAGCACTGGTTGACGGTAAAAAGAAGGAGGAATGTGTGTATATATTTTAATAAAGGAATATGCTTCCCTCTGGGCAGAACAGAAATATTTTGCTGGATAAGCACATATGAAGGAGCGCTTTCATTTTTCAGGAAATCCAGATCTAATACACAGCAAAGAAATGCAAATGAAACAAAGGAACTGGGTTATATGTAAAGAAAAATATCTTTCTACATTCTACGAAATGAGAGTATATTATCGCGTGTACATTAAAGTAAAAGTCAACTGTTTGTCCCAATATTCAGGGTGTAAATGTATTTTAACATTCACTAAGAAAACCACAACCGTAAGTCAGACTTCCCACTGGGCACACACTTATGGAATCAAGGTTGTTTCCACATCTCAATGAAATTACGTTGAACCAACGTGGAATAGACGTTGAATTGACACCTGTGCCCAGTGGGTTGAGGCCTAGGCTTCACTCAACACGTCTGTTCATGTTAGATCCATGATATTATAACAACAAATAAGGAAATGTAGACAGATAAACATATCTTACCTATGACATGAATAATCAATTGAATGTCTTTCTAATTTTCTTTTTTGTAACTCAGAAATGGTCGGACAATGTAAAAATAGAGAACGAAATGTATACAATTATCTTGATATGTGTTGTAGTGCTTCAAGAATTGTCCACAGTCTATAGTCTGATAAGTACCCCCACGATGCACTGCATGGACCTGATGCGTCATGTGTCTTTTTCACTGTGAGCTGACTGAACAGGTCAGCCTGTAAAGTTGAATAACTTTATTTCTTCTCTTTTCATTGGTTTAGATTTTGAATCTCCTGATGTTGACTTGCTCTTGCGTCCCACATTAAGCTGATTGTTACTGGAGCTCAGCATGCATTTCATCTACATACACACTACCAGTCAAAAGTTTTAGAACAGCTACTCATTCAACGGTTTTACTTTATTTTTGACTATTTTCTACATTGTAGAATAATAGTGAAGACATCAAAACTATGAAATTACACATATGGAATCATGTAGTAACCAAAGAAGTGTTAAAGAAATCCAAATATATTTTATATTTGAGATTCTTCAAATAGCCAACCTTTGCCTTGATAACAGCTTTGCACACTCTTGGCATTCTCTCAACCAGCTTCATGAGGTAGTCACCTGGAATGCATTTCAATTAACAGGTGCGCCTTCTTAAAAGTTAATTTGTGGAATTTATTTCCTTCTTAATGCGTTTGAGCCAATCAGTTATGTTGTGACAAGGTAGGGGGGTATACAGAAGATATCCCTATTTGGTCAAAGACCAAGTCCATATTCTGGCAAGAACATCTCAAATAAGCAAAGAGAAAGGACAGTCCATTACTTTAAGACATGAAGGTCAGTCAATATGGAAAATTTCAAGAACTTTGAAAGTGCAGTCGCAAAAACTGTCAAGCGCTATGATGAAACTGGCTCTCATGAGGACCGCCACAGGAAAGGAAAACCCATAGTTACCTCTGCTGCAGAGGATAAGATCATTAGAGTTACCAGTCTCAGAAATTGCAGCCCAAATAAATGCTTCAGTTCAAGGAACAGACAAATATCAACATCAATTGTTCAGAGGAGGATGTGTGACTCAGGCCTTCAGGGTCGCATTGCTGCAAAGGAACCACTTCTGAAGGACACCAATAAGAAGAAGAGACTTGCTTTGGCCAAGAAACACGAGCAATGGACATTAAACCGGTTGAAATCTGTCCTTTGGTCTGGAGTCTAAATTTGAGATTTTTGGTTCCCACCGCCGTGTTTTTGTGAGATGCAACGGATGATCTCTGCATGTGTATTTCCCACCGTAAAGCATGGAGGAGGAGGTGTTATGGTGTGGGGGTGCTTTGCTGGTGACACTGTCTGTGATTTATTTAGAATTCAAGGCACACTTAACCAGCATGGCTACCACAGCATTCTGCAGCGATACGCCATCCCTTCTGGTTTGGGATTAGTGGCACCATCATTTGTTTTTCAACAGGACAATGACCAAACACACTTTCTCCAAGAAGGAGAGTGAAGGAGTGCTGCATCAGATGACCTGGCCTCCACAATTCCCCGACCTCAACCCAATTGAGATGGTTTGGGATGAGTTGGACTGCAGAGTGAATGAAAAGCAGCCAACAAGTGCTCAGCATGTGGGAACTCATTCAAGACTGTTGGAAAAGCATTCAAGGTGAAGCTGGTTGAGAGAATGCCAAGAGTGTGCAAAGCTGTCATCAAGGCAAAGGTTGGCTATTTGAAAAATATTAAATATAATTTTGATTTATTTAACACCTTTTTTGGTTACTACATAATTCCATATGTGTTATTTCATAGTTTTGATGTCTTCGCTATTATTCTACAATGTAGAAAATAGTACAAATGAAGAAAACCCCTTGAATGAGGCGTTCTAAAACTTTTGGCCGGTAGAGTACATAGTCATTGTAAAAATAACAATACATAAACACGTCGCACTTCTGTTATTATTGAGCCCGGGTGCTTTAGCTTTGAAAATAGCGGAGTAGAAGTGCTGATTATGGAATTCTAAAAAGGGTGATTTATCTAAAATGATGATGAGAAGGGACCAGGTGGGAGAAAAATAATCTGTACACAGGGAGTACATTATCACTACTCTAATCCCAATATTTGCAGTGGAGATCATATGAGGTGACGACCTTTATATGGGAGGATGAAGATATGATTTTCAACATATCGCCTGTCTCTGCCAGCAACATTAGAGAACTGTCACTCGCTGTGGCTCTGACGGACTGTTATAACGTTCCCCGCCCCTACACACGCGCACACACTCTCTTTCTCTCATCCCATGCTGCAAGCTGTTCTATCAGGCGCAAGACACACAATTTAACAAGGGCAAGACAAGAGATGCCTCATTTCAATGTGCATTCAGTTTGTCCAGTGAGTAGTGAGTCAGTAAGACCCCCAGTTATCGTAAAACTTCAACTGTGACAATGTTGACAACGCTAAATAAACAAATATATGACTTATGGTATGCATGTGTTGGTCTTTGGCTTCTAATGTGTGTTATCGTGTCAGTCTTTTTCCTTTTATCTTACCATGCAAAATCAAGTAAAGCCCTTAGAAAAGGTACCCGTAGAACGTGTTATCTACTTCTTAGATAAATGTTGCATAGCTATCAGTGAGGTAAATAAAAAAAGGAATGTATTCTGTATTTTTGACCTGTGTTATGGTTAGTAAAGATGGTAATACACAGTGTAACCACTGGAGGGTGCACACATGAATAGAGATGAAGCTGTGTCAGCACGCCACCTAGTGGTGTGATGGGTTTCTAGACAGTGTTTACTACTTGATCATACTACTATAACACAGTACAGTAAAATGTGAAGTTATGCCAGCACATGTCCTAATTCGTCATGTTACCTCTGGAGTAAGATTGTGACTGGGTAGCAGCATACTCTACATAGAACTGATAGGCTACCAGCTGACAGTAATGGTAGGTGTATAGCAATGAGAAGTGAATGAGCATATTGTTGGCAGCTATGGAGGCTCATACGAAGTATATAATAATACCACATTGGTCCTCATTGGTTAAATGTATAGCAGTACTACATTTACAAACTCACTTAAAAGCCTCTACCATCATTTTGGAAGATAAACCCATATCTCCTCCCAACAGAGGTGTTTCCCTCTCATCACGTGACCCAAAGCTGGCCCTGTCAGTGGTGGTTCTCACACGCTCTGTCGCTGTTGCATATGTCCTGTGGAGATTTGGCAGTTAAACACGTCTGTTATAAAATGGAGAATAGTGGCTGACTGGAAGGACATCTTCTAGAACTCTAGACCGGCACTGGACAGAACACCTGGCGAGCACCGGCCTCAATGATGAGTGGAATTACAAGAACTACCTTCTACGTTGTCTTGACACTGAAAGGTAGGTCTCGCATGAACTTGAAACTAACATGATGAGCTTGTTCACTCCATGGGATATTTTTTACCCACATCACTATTATTTAGAATCCATACATGGTACAAAAACACTGTATGTATACATACACTGTATGTATACATTTTGATATGGCATGTTTTTTCGCCTTCAGAATGCTCTTAGGTTCAGGGATAGCCATCCTCCTCCTCCTGGCCACTACCAGTGCACAGCCCAGCACAAAGCCCTGCCGCTGTTCAGCTCTCCAGCCTTCAGGGCTACAGGTTAACTGCAGCTCCATGAGCCTCATGGAAGTGCCCCCTCTCTCTCCAGACACCACAGAGCTCTACCTCCAGGACAACCAGCTGTCCACAGTACCCTCAGGGCACTTTGACAGGCTGCAAGACCTGAGGAGGGTCACCCTATCTGGGAACCCTTTCCACTGCGACTGTGGCATCCAGTTCCTGAGGACCTGGCTGAGGAGGAACTGGGCTGTCGTGTCTGGTGGAGTGCCCACCTGTGCCAGCCCCAGTGGTGTGGCACACACAGCAATCACTGCACTCAGTGATGCCTACTTCTCTTCCTGTGCCCAGCAAAGCTGTGCAGGGAGGGTGTATGACACCATGGTGGGGGTGATGCTGTGTGGGCTCATCGGCCTGCTGCTGTGGGGTCTGAGGCTGGCCAAGAACTCCACCTTCACTCTGGATATCGATCAGAGACACGCAGGGTTGGAGGTGGACTCTCTGAGGTCGCTGAAGCCCAGACACAGGAGGCTCCAGAGGACTCTATCTGAGGAGAGTGAGAACTCTGCCTCTCTCACCTGGACAAACGACCCAGAGAGACCGCTGATTAACATGGAGATATTGCCCCAAATACTGGACGTATTGCACAAGAAACACAATATAAAGATAAAGACAATATAAGATTTTGGGATGATTGTCGTGGACCATGGGGTGACTGGGGATTTAAAACCTAAGCTGGCGATTGAGTGTTTTACCCTCTGTTGGAATGCCATTTTTCAGACTGTTTTGACTCTTGCCTTGAATTGATTTTCTTTTGTCATGAAGCCTGTAAAATCATGCTCTGGAACTAATGTCTCCCATTGTTGTTATGTAACAGATTTGTGTTTTACACTTGTACACTGTATCTCTCCAATACAAATAAATGTAATTGAGTATAAAGTGCTCACGTCAAACACATATAGAGTTGCTAATTCATTTGACTTCAAACACACCTGTTACATTACTGTTGCAATGCACGTGCAGTACTTCAATCCGTGGTGCTGACGATCCGCGTTGTAGTGGGACTGAAATTGAAAGGTCATTTCCGATTGAGCTGGCATATGCAGCGATTACCGCGAATGTAGGAACATTGCCTTGAAATGTAAATTGTGCTATAGCGCAGCTCTTCAGCTCTATGGATTGAATCACGCTCTTACTTTATTGCATGTTCAAAAAAACAGCTCATGCTTTATTTTACAGCCCTGTTACCATTGCTATTTCATTACAAATGACTTGGCTCTTCCTGGTATTTGTTACCTTGAATCCTCCAGTGACAAAGTTATTATTGGGCAATTATTTTGTAATTACTCTTGTTACCATGTAGTTTCTGAGTAATTACCAGATAATTATGGGCTGTAAAATAAAGTGTTACCAAAGAACACGATCGCTATCATAGCTACTTTTTGACTAATCTTGGCGAATCTCTCTCTAGGGTGACTATCAATCAAAACCGTCCGATGTAGCCAATAACCATTTCAGATCAACTTGGCTTACTGCTCTGTTATTCCACACTGGGAGGATGGGGAGTGCCAATGTCAACAGTACTTATCACCCTCAGAGGGGCCTTGCCTAGAAGAGATACCCTCAACTGTCTGTGCCGATGGAGGCATATCCTTCCTATAATTCAAATGGATGTTATATGTTTTCTAATGTGCAAATACTGCAGATAAGAGTAGTGACAATATTTCCTTATGAAACTGAAGATGTGCGCATGAGGACAGTAAAGAAGAAAACAAGTAGGATTTATGGCAAGAAGATAAGCAGGTTTTATTTCCTATGGAGTCATTTGTTTTCATGTAAACAAACTCATGCTGTATAGCCTATCTTCAGCACTGAAATATAAGTAGCCAGAATGTTTAATTTGTTAAAGCAACGCTATTTTCAATCATAACAAGCAATATTGACATTGATAACATCTTGTAAAACAGGTAATGCATCCACTGAACTGCATGGGTTAATCCACCAATGAAAATATAGCTTCTCTTATATTTATATATTTTATGTAAATATAAAGGGCTAGATACAGTCTTTGCATCTGCAGTCAAAGTTCTAATGCCTACGACAAATTGTACATTTTAACACTAAGGGCAAGTTTACGAGCCCAGCAAGATATGGTAACATTAAAATGAATCGTTTTGTTCTGTGCAAATACAGGTTATATGGTTTATATTGCTAGAAATAATGTAGACAGCACAGTTGAAGGTCAGTATTGCAACCTAAACCTAATAGGTCATCTTACAGTACAGTACAGTATAATGCATTAAATCTATCTCATGAAATGCATGCATACTGTAGACGTAACAGACTAAATGTATGGTAGACAATAATATGGTCCGTTTGTGAGGGAATCTACACAGAGACTTCATAAAAATATTGATAACTTATTGCAGTCATAAAGATACATAAGACGACGACACAATTTTAAAATACTGTCAATCTTTATACGTAATCACAACTAAGAAAATACGTACAGTATAATACCATTAAATAAGGCTGTTATTCAAATCAATTGCCATTACTTAAAAGTGGGTAATTGTGCTAAACTTGATTAGTTTTAAACCCACAATGAAACAATACAACAGAAGGAATAAGAGTTCAATACTTTACACCATTACGAGTTTGAATATGACCTCTTAAGAAACTTCAATGCCCTGACAAGTTGTAAACACTGTCCAAAGTAACTCCGTGGGTGGTGTTTTCCCAGCTAAAAACCAAGGGAATCTCCATGCCCATCGTACCATGCAAAACAAATCTGCACAACACTAGTCAGTTTGGTAGGATCTGCTCTGCATTATTTTGAGCACCCCCTCCTTTTAAAGCCAGAACCATAGAATTAGAATAGAATCCATTCTGATTCTATGGCCGGCACAGGCCAACCGAGATCTCTACTGAGGTCGCCATGACGACACCAATCGGAGAACTTTACTGAGGCACAAATTTCTCCTGCTCAAAGATGAGCTCCACAGCGTCAGCCACGTCCTGCACGATGTGCCCGGGCTCCACCAGCGCCGGGTCAAAGTGGAAGTCCCGATGCCCGTGGAACACAGTCTCCTTGATGCACTGGTTG
The DNA here is from genome assembly GCF_013265735.2 of Oncorhynchus mykiss. Classification (NCBI taxonomy): domain Eukaryota; kingdom Metazoa; phylum Chordata; class Actinopteri; order Salmoniformes; family Salmonidae; genus Oncorhynchus; species Oncorhynchus mykiss. The sequence goes on from NC_048573.1 coordinate 37,366,998, forward strand.
GTGTCATTGGGCACCTCTGTGTGAGGGTTGTACACCCCAGTACATACCAGGATAGATTTGCAGGAGGTGGCGGAGGGGGGTGCCAGCTCGCTCTCCCAGGCATTTTCTACGTGGTCGTTGACCTGGGGCAGGGCTGCGTCGGAGCCCGTGGCGGTGGCCATCTTGGTGACAGCTTTGGAGGTCTTCCTCCTTGTCCTCTCTTCCAGGTAGCGGTTGTAGAGGTTGGCCCCATAGATGTCAGTCATCAGATTATCCCTGAGGGAGTAGAGAGGCAAAGAAAAAGAAAGGAAATCAAAGAGAGGAATCAAGTTGTACAGACACAACATCGCACATAATAGACATCAGCATATATGCATCTACTGTCAAGATAAGGCCTTGAATCCCAAAAGAACAATGACGTTTTTCCATTGTTATCATTGTGTGATTACCCATTTGTAACCTAGTATATTTTTCACGTGAAATAAATTGCTACCATTTTTGCTGTAAACAGTGAGATGCAAGGTGTCTTACCCAATAGCATAGAGGGTGGTGATGGGCTGTGTCCAGTTTCTCTCCACGGCCTGGCCTCTGATAAGGTACTCAGCAAAGTGATAGGTCAGTTCACTGGGCTTCCCCATCAGAGCCTTGTACTTCACCTCTTTACCTGTTATTTTCTTATAGATGTTCTCCAAGCACACAAGGAACGTCCCATGACCAAACCTGGAGTTTACATGATGTACAGAAGCAAAATGAAACAAGTCAACTAATCCGGCTCACTAAACAGCTTTTCTTGAAGGCCAGAATTCAATGAGCTAGGTCCCATTTTGCATCCAGGACATCAATAGATTCCATGGTGAAAAAACAAATGTCTTTAAGTCTATTCACTTATTTAGACATAAAAAAAGATACACATTTGAGTCTATTCATATCGGCCTTTTCACCACATTTCAATAACAGCTTTAAGTCACTGGTTACCGTGGAGACTGGGCCTCGGCCATCCACATGAGGTCCATGTTGCAGGCCAGCAGGGGGAGTTGGGGTAGCTTCTGGCTCTGGTGGGCTCCGCTCAGGTTCCCATTGGTCAACAGGATATCAATTATCAGCTGGAGGTTGGTCTCCCATCGGATGGGCTCCCCAAACAGAATAACAGCTGGACCGGGAAGAGCAAATAATTGGAATATGATGGATATGATTTGCGATTACTGTGACAGTTCAATAAAAATATACGTCAGAAGAGTATCTGTACACGAGCTCTCACCTTCTACTGTGGGAAGGTTGGCAATTGGACTGGACTGAGGGAAGAAAAAAAAATGGAACATACTTAGGAAAGCCTCTGAAATATAGCCCGTCTATGGATCTTGATGTATACCGACTCACCGGCACTTTGGGTCGTCTGTTGTGGTCCACCATGTCCAGAAGAGGAAATGACTCTCTCAGCATGTCGACACTGACCACATTCTGGAAGCCCAAGCTATAACATGGTTAAGTATTACACCAACGCATTGCAAATTCATCACAATCAGCTCGTTACTTCATTCGTGTGTAAAACAGTAGATATTTTCCCTCATCAGGCCAAGCAGATGCTTTGATCATGTCTTGCAACATATATTTCAAAAAGGATACTTTTTGGCAATATCCAGGACGGGTCCTTGTCCTGACACCAGAACACACTTGTCATGGTACTTCTTGAACATCCTCAGTGGACTGTGTGACATCATCACCTGGTCCATAGTGATCTGGTAACAAAAACACCTGTCAGATAGGCTGAGCCAGAGCATGACTGGTATGAGACCTACAGCAGGCGCTATCTTCAAGAGGTGATGATTAGTTTGATTTACTGTGCAACAACACACACACACACACAAACGTTAATGTCCTGTCAAAATGCTGCATACCATTTTTTTTTTCACCTTTATTTAACCAGGTAGGCTAGTTGAGAACAAGTTCTCATTTGCAACATCATTGTCTAGGTACCTCAATTGTCTTGGTAACATCAATGCACATCATTGTCTAGGTACCTCCTGTTGGTTATCATATTTCGCCATCATGTCGCTGAGAACTCGTTCAAAGTCAACAGACAATGTAGCACACTAACATGGAACTCTGTTCCACATCAAGTATCTGATGAAAGCAGTAAAATTTGATTTAAAAAAACAGATGAAAAAACACCTTGTGGAACAGCGGGGACTGTGAAGCAACACAAACATTGGCACAGACACATGCATGCACACACGCGCACGATAACATACACACCATACACACACATGGATTTAGTACTGTAGATATGTGGTAGTGGTGGAGTAGGGGCCTGAGGGCACACAGTGTGTTGTGAAATCTGTGAATGTATTGTAATGTTTTTAAAATGATATAAACTGCCTTCATTTTGCTGGACCCCAGGGAGAGTAGCTGCTGCTTTGGCAATATTGTTCAGACTAACCTCCCACACGGACCAAAATGAAATGAGGGCTTAGTCATTACAGTTTGTGTGTGGCAGAAGAGAGCTCTGAGTAGGTGAGAGACACTTACAGGCACACCCAGGATGTGAGAGAGCTGGTCCGCTTTCATCTGCCGCATGCAATTCCCTGCGTTGGTAACAAAAACAACTGGCACCACAAATTGTCCCTGAGAGTTGACCAGTTTTTGGAAGGCCTTTTTTGCAGCAGGGATGGGCATCTTTCCCCTGACAAGCACGCCATCGATGTCAAACAGCAGTCCAAAGCGTGGCTGTGGCTGAGGATGGGACAGGGAGAGAGTGACTCATATTCCACTTTCTAGATCACTACATGCTGACATAAAAAAACTGTAATGTTGACATCATTCAACATTAAAATGATTACACTCAATAGCATAGGACCCAACATATTTAACATCCCTAAGCCATGGATCCGAGTTGATAGCCAGGAATAGTTACAGGATCCTGTGTGTGGTTCTGTCTTAAATATACGCCTATAGTAAGGATTTCGTTTCTATAGCTATGTAACAACACATCTACTTCCAGAGTGTTGCTCAACAGTCTTAGCCTTGTACGACAATCCTGAAGTCTTGTGAGCTTACGTTCTGTTTCGCTATGATGTGGATCAAGCTACAACAGTCTCGAGGTAGATGTGGAAGGAAATGTGAATTGTGCAGGCAGCTCATACAGAAAATAAGCATCATACAATGGTGTCCGGGAATTATTGGATCCCCTGATAAAGAGGAGCAAGAAATACTGGATGAAATAAATACAAATACTGAGCTATATCGTATGATCCAAAAAAGAAAACATATTTTATACTAATACAATTGCTCAGAGAAAGAGAATTTGATTTACAAGTAATAAAAAATAAAAGATAGGAGTCAAAATGATTGGATCCCCTGTTTTCAATACTCCAGCACCCTCCTCTTGTGAAGATAACGACACTGAGCCTTTTTCTAAAATGTTTAATGAGATTGGAGAAGACTTTGGGAGGGATCGTAGACCATTCCTCCATACATAATCTTTCCAGATGATTGATATCCTTCGTCTGCCCTCTTCAATTCAAACCACATGTTTTCAATGGGGTTGAAATCCGAAGACTAAGATGACCATTGCAAAACGTAGATTTTGTGGTGCGGGTGCACCGGTATTGAGGTAATATGTACATGTAGGTAGAGCTATTAAAGTGACTCTGCATAGATAATAACTGAGAGTAGTAGAAGGGAGGTGGAGCAATGCAAATAGTCTGGGTAGCCATTTGATTAGATGTTCAGGAGTCTTATGGCTTGGGGGTAGAAGCTGTTTAGAAGCCTCTTGGACCTAGACTTGGAGCTCCGGTACTGCTTGCAGTGCGGTAGCAAAGAGAACAGTCTATGACTAGGGTGGCTGGAGCCTTTGACAATTTTTAGGGCCTTCCCCTGACAGTGCCTTATATAGAGGTCCTGGATGGCAGGAAGCTTGGCCCCGGTGATGTACTGGGCCGTACGCACCACCCTCTGTAGTGCCTTGCAGTCGGAGGCCGAGCAGTTACCATACCAGGCAGTGATGCAACCCATCAGGATGCTCTCGATGGTGCAGCTGTAAAACCTTTTGAGGATCTGAGGACCCATGCCAAATTGTCTCCTGACAGGGAATAGGTTTTGTTGTGCCCTCTTCACGACTGTCTTGGTGTGCTTGGACCATGTTAGTTTGTTGGTGATGTGGACACCAAGAAACCTGAAGCTCTCAACCTGCTCCACTGCAGCCCCGTCGATGAGAATGGGGGCATGCTCGGTCCTCCTTTTCCTGTAGTCCACAATCATCTCCTTTGTCTTGATCGCGTTGAGGGAGAGGTTGTTGTCCTTGTACCACACGGTTAGGTCTCTTACCTCCTCCCTATAGGCTGTCTCATCATTGTTGGTGATCAGGCAATGTGTTCTTCAATCTCATAAAACATTTTAGAAAAAGGCTGTATCGTTATCCTCGCAAGGGGTGGGTGCTGGAGTATTGAAATCAGGTCAAAATGATTTAATCTTTTTTAGATTTTTTTTTTATTACTTGGAAATCAAAATCAATTTATTTTAGCAATTGCACTAGTATAAAATGATACAATAAATAAAAATGTGCATACAATATTGCTCAGTATTTGTATTTATACAGTATTTCTTGCTCATCTTCATCAAGGGATCCAATAATTCAGGACCCCACTGTACATGCACCTCTGTGTCCTATTATTTAGAGAGAGAAAACAAGATGTATTCCAATTCATTGTAGACTATATTACAAGATGAGTGATGGAGAATTGACTGCTAACAGTGCATTTGTGCGATTAAAGGCAGACAACGAGCCCCCCTGGGAATGATACATTAGAATGCATCATCAGAGGCTAAAACATCCGCATTGAAAGCTAAAAAACCTCAACATCGACTCAAGATTGCGATTTGGCATAAACAAAGGGGACGTTGTTTTGACATATTATGGAAAATCATGACTGTTTTATACTGGCCTGGTTACCACAAAATGTGCAACATTTGTCTACATTAAATAAATAAAAATGACTGGGTTGTGTATTTATTTATTTATCAAGAAAATATCCCCACATCTTGCTTTTAGGCTAGTTGCCCTCACAAGTCTGCTCCCATAGAGGCAGTAACATTCCGACACAAAGCGCACATCCAAAAAGTGACCTTTTCCAATGCTACATTTTGGTGTGCCTCATTTTACAAGGAAACACTTGGCTACAATGTATTAATTGTCAGAAGTCTACAATGTATTAACGGACAGTGCAGAATCAATTTGGAAGCAACAGCTGCAGTTCAAATCGTACCTTGCTATCAGACACGGTTCCGCTAAACCCGCACTGAGAACCGGCAAATCCAGCTCTTCGCTTGAATTGTCGGTTACACAGGGCGTTCAGAGCCCGGTAAAACTGCAGGAGTCCCCTCATCTCCTACTTTCACCGAGGACCGAAAAACAACGAAACCCCGAATAAAAAAGGGGGGCCTGGGCTGAGCTGGCTGTTCAGTTGGGCTAGTTTTCCTCCAATTTTCTCCCGTATGCATTTCTTTCTGGGCAAGCCTAAATGACGACATATGAGAAGTAGGAGGGCCTTTATCATGCAGACTGTTGAAAGTCGTCAACAGCGGCAAAACTAGACTGCGGCCCCTGCTGCCATTTTGAACATCAGGGGGAGCGATAGAAATAAATGGCAATAAGCAACAGCAAGTATACTGGACATCTTAATCTGTATGGCTATAGATGAAAAAATATATATGCTTTTATCACCACCGCACCAAATTAAAACAATCTGACTTAATCCATGTGTATATTTGTTCTGTTAATGACAGGAGACCAAATAAGGCCTAAACTGAATGCAAAATTGACAACCAGATAGCTGAGGACCAAGTGGGTCTTTATATATATATATATATAGGTTGGCTAAATTTACACTGCAAGTGCCACCTGGGGGTATTTGACATGGACATCTGAGCCAATGGTTAAGAGATGACAGGAGGGTTCCCTATGCAGTTTGGCACATGTTCTACATTCTCTGAGAAGAAAAGTCTGCTGTGGTTGCTTAGTTCTGCACTGTAACTGCTGGCCATGTCTGGGGCTACCCACAAGCAATGACTGTTTATTTGTAAGTGAATTTCAAAACTGTTGAAAGGACATTTCTAGGGTAGGGTTGTTCAACATGAAAGTTAGTTTTAGCCTCAACTGCTGACAAAGACACAACTACTGTCAAGAAAGTAGCAATACAAGACCTAGAAGAAATATAAGCATGGAAAGAAATGTAAACAATCATCCTCCCTGTGCTCCTCCAGCTTTATTGATAGTTTAAAATTACATTTCTATGTTCTAGGACTTCAGTTGCATTTCCTTCCGACTTAAAAACTGAGTACAAGCAAATGGTATTTTTACAGTAGTCTAAGTGATATTGTACAAAAATAACATTTGATTTGTGAAAACATTCTCCACTCCCAAATAACTGCGAATTCTTATGATCTGACAACTGTGTTCTTGATGCACATTTTTCCTCCAAGGTAAAAGTTTCCAAAAATCATTTTTTGGGGGAAACATCTACCTTGGACTATTTACCCATACTCCTTTAAATTGTAAACAATTATTTTTTTTCTATTATAAAAGAACTTAAGATTCTTTCAAAACGGCTTTTGTCGATATAACACATCATTTATGTTATCGCCCGGCACTTAGCTGCTTGTAGGGCCCAGATGCAGATGGGTCATATGGTGTGAACTGTTACCCATGTCATATGCTCTTGGCCAACTCATGTTATCCCGCTAAAACAAACCATACATGGAAGTTCAGGTTTCTTTTTACTCCCTTCTTACTGAGACTCACTTCCCACAAGCCCAGAGGTCCTCTATATCTCATATATTTAGTCCCATTCATTCATCTCTGCTCACCAGTGGCTTGGAAAGGGGGATTCTTTAACAAAGCATTAAACATAACACTGCTACCAAACTAAACAAAATTTTTGTGTTGAATGCAGAAAGATTTTTTTTTTTTACCCCTTTCTCAATATTACATGTCGAGAGGCTCACTGGCCCGGGACTAGCCTCGGTCAGCCAACCTTTGGCCGGTGAAGACGATTCAGAGAAAATAATACAACCAACCATCAACCAGAAAAAAATAGGAGGGGCAACAAAGGGCACTGATTATGCTGTGGCTTCAATGGTGCACTCTTTCGCAAGGTGGCCGGTGTTGCCGCACTTGTAGCAGTTCACCTCACTGGCTTTGCTGCACTGCACAGCCACATGGCCGATCTCGCCACACCTGGGGGAAGGGGAAACAGAATGTCGGTCGACCAAGCATAAGAGTTCATATTTGCATGGCTCTGTCGAACTAAACTGGAAATGGCTGCCACGGCAATGGTTTTTGCTAACTCTCAAAAAAGCACAAACATTTATAAATCTAGATACACAGCACAACTACTTGAAAGCTTGCCAATTAGATTATACATGCCTATAACTAAAGACTACAGCAAAATCATTTGTCCCCAAAAGAAGGGGGTACCAGAGACTGCATGTCACTCCTGTGAAGACTTGTCGAAACGCGTAGCGTTTGTGCTTTCAGCAGTTGTTAGTGAAGTTTGCTATGTACATGGGAACATGCAAGCATGAGTCGGTACCATGTGTTTTCATTACCACATTTTTTCCCACAAAATACTTTCACTATGTGGTCACTCACCTGTAACATTTGACTTTATCGCAAAGTTTCTGGATGTGGCCAAAGCCTCCGCAGGAATAGCACTTCTGCTCGTTGGCATGGTCGCAGTCGCGGGCCACGTGGCCAGCCTTGCCACAGCTGTAGCAACACTGCTCCCGCTCCTTCTTGGGCTCCTTGCAGTCACGGGAAATATGGCCGCTCCTGTGGCAGTTGTAGCAGGCTGAAGACAAGAAAAAGAGCGTTAAAGATTTGTGCTCTACATGAAAGCAATTAACGACATGGCTATCAATAATTAAGGCACATCTTCCAAACACCATTATTATTCAACCAACAAGAATGTGGCGTACAATGTTAATAGCAAATCCCATGTGTCCCCAGATCCTGACAGCAGGACCCAGTACATCGTGACAGTCATGAGAAAGCCAAAAATATTGCTCACTCCACCAAAGCTGAACAGGTCCAAAAGTACAAATTTACAAAAACTCTGGTTTTGAAAACCATTTGCATGTACTTAAAGGGATCAAAAGTATTCTCACCATCCTCAGTCTGTTCACAGTCCCTGGCAATGTGACCTTGCTCTCCACAGCGATAGCAGAACAGATCTAGAAGAAAAAAAAGAAAGGTGACCGAAGTTTACTCTACACTCATCCGTGAAAAGAACACTGGCAACATACGGAGGAGGAACATGCATCGTTTGGCCGCCATGTTAACCAAGTTGTGACCTAGGTGCTTGTGAACTAAATCACTAGAACAAAGTAATAGACGTTATTAAGACAACCGTGCTTCATCGTTTGAATATCCCAGTGATAACGAAGTGATATGACTGAAAGCCCCTGATAACACGGAGGCTATTTCCCATGGGAGAAGACCTTTGTAAAAAAATTAAGGCAGTTGCTTAGAATTGGTCATTTAGCTCTCCGATTGACAAACCAGTCTCACACACAGTGCAGAATTTGAGTGTCCCAAAAACAAGAAATGTACCCTTTCCTCTTCCTCTGCCCCTGCCGCGGCCACGCCCTCCAGCTTCGGGACAGTTCTTGATCCAATGCCCAGGACGGCCACATCGGAAGCACTCGCTACTGCTCATCTCCATAATCTGCAGAGAAAACAGAAATTACTGTTATTGGAAACTAAAATCACACTAGTCATTTCAAAGGAGGCAGGAATTCTAAGGGCATGTTAGACAATTCAACACAGCAGAGGCAAAGGTCAGGGTTGTCTAATAAAAGCTGGGTGGGTCAATGGCTTGTTCCTGACTCAACCATGTGCTAGCCTGAGTAGTAAGTCCTGGTATCTGGCCTGCTGGTGGCTACTAATTCTAAAATGTCTAAAAGAAGGATCGGTAAGCCACCTGTCACTATTTGCCTTGTAATGAGTTAGGCAAATGGTCTGCTGGTATGAAAGTACACGTGATAAGCATAAATGCATTAGTCTCTGAAAATAATGAAAGTATGTTAATTCAGAGTCAATACCAGCTACATTTGTGTTTGCTGAAAGGCAGCAAAAGCAGAAAGCCATGTATAAATGCAGTTACTGTAACTAGATAGATTAACTGATGGTAAATCCATCTTCGAAATATGACAACATCTTGTTTACAAGGTCGCTTGCGCAAATACAATTTCAGTAGTTAGCCACGTGCAGGATGTTATGAATATGCCAATAAGGGGGCAATGAATTAACATTTCGTGGTAGCTTCAATACCTACGGTGGTTTGGCCATGGCTACCTGCTAGACCAAGCTTAAGTGCGGGCATAAACTATTAACGTGCCTACCCTACAATACTAGTGCAGCCAGCTAGGTAGTTAGCCAGCCTACTATCTAAAAAATAGTAACACAGTAACGTTAGCTAGCTGCAGTAATGAAACATGTCACGCCTGGTCCGTTGATCGGCGAGGGTACCTAGCACACACAAACCTGGTTAACTGCAAAACAAGGATTATTCTCCCTGAAATTTTGATATACCAAATTACTATTTAGACAGATCCATTAAATTGTATTTATCTTCGGTAAAAGCATGAATGGTGCATAAGGCTTTCTGGCCTTGTCACGTTGAGATAACAGCAGCTGCTGCTGGCTGAAGAAAAACGCTATCACCACCTCTGCAGTTTTGAGTGTGGCACTAGGCCGCGTCGCAGCCATACAACATTAATCAAAATGGAAGTGATCAACCACATTCACAAATAATTCGTTTCAATAGTATATTGTTAGACACCTTAGTCGGACACATTTTAAATCAGGGAAAATACTCATTTTAATAGGGTTAATTTCCCGCGCATAACGAAAAACATCGTAGTAGCTAGCTAGCCAACGACAACAACGTTAGGCCACAGATCCAGTAGAAAAGGCTAATGCTAACGTTACCCGCGTTGACGGACATCACTCAGCAAGTCATTTCGCAATAAAAAAAAACACATGATTTCGAATATTTATTTTATGGCGCTTCTAAGTTTGACACTTTAGCTAAGGTCGGAAATAATAACGTCAATTTTTTATAATTCAAATATCTCCGTGAAATGTTTTTATTACTCACCTTCCTTAGCTAGCAACCTAGCTACGCGATTCTCTGCTGTTGACGCCTCCTCTCTCCGTTGCGCCACATGCGGTGTGAACACGAGTTTCTACAATGTGTCATTCACGTTATCCAGTCAAAGCTAACGCAGCACTTGGGCACGGTCTTTTTGCAGTACCAATGGCAAACGAGCGCATGTGGACACCGCCTTCCAAGGAGTGGCGAATCACTGAGCAAGACAGCAATCATGTCCCGCCTCCCAGGGCATCTCTCGTCTGTTGTCAAATCTCAGATGATCTCATATTTCCATCTGTTGATGTTAATTCATTTCCCATATATTTCGCGTAGAATTATCCTAAATACAATTATGGATCTTCATCTTTCCTCTTTGGGTTATATTCTAATAGCTTTCCATCTCCAAATATTCAAAATATAAGAGCGGTAGGTGTAGGATGCATCAGCGTTGTAGGCAATCAATCAAATATTATTATTGAACATTGCCCAATGAGTGGTGGATAATTTTGATAGAAGGTAAAGGTTATATCAAGTTTACCAATATTAGTGTATGGGATAAATGGATGCAGACTGACCCATCCCTGTTCCACACAGAGGTTGCATCATAGGTAGGTATTTGAGTACAGTGCTGATTAGTGAGAGACATTACACTGAATCATGGAGGCTAAGCATTTCGGCTCACTGTGCCCTGGGCGCATGGTCAGATCAATAAGTGGGAAAGATGCAATCTTAAGGGGGCCTGTACTGTCATGCACATGGAAAGGATAGGTCAATTTCACTAGGGTGGTGTGGGATATTGAAACCCATAAAAGCATTGTCCATCTAGACTCTAGAGGGATTCTCTAAATTAAATTGCATCATTTTGATATAATGAATACCAGTGACTGGACACTTCTCCCTGACATAATGGTTTTCTGGTTTCCTCCCAACCCTGCAGCTGATGTTGCACTGATGATGAGACTGCATCCTAGTGGTTACCTTAAGATCATACAGTGATAAAGCCCTGCCCTCATCCTCTTAGGCTGCATGCAAAGTGTTTGCATTGGTATTAGTGGGATTTGTTGATGTCAGGATATGAATGAGGTAGGTGCTTTAATGGAGGTTTTTGGAATGGAAATTAAATCAAATATATGATCAGAAAATGGTGAGCATTTGACAGGAAAGAGATGATATATGCAGCTAAAAAGGTTATGATGATCAAAGCATTTTTGACAAGGATGTCATCTGCCTTGTGTATTCAGTGTGTGCCCATCGCGTCAAGGAGAGCAGGCTGGTCTGTGCTCGTGAGGAAAGCAACATTGCTACACTGAACTAAAGCGGTCTGATCATTCTCCTCCTCAATTGGCCTTGGCGATAGAACTCTGAAGTCTTCAGTGTCATCATCCGTGGTTACCTCAGGGGACCTTCGGCTGGGGATCTGATCTTGATCACATGATCAATTGAGTAGTTGGTTTGAAGGTAAGATAAGATCCTAAGATCCAACTGCTCTATTTAACAGTGTACGCTTGTCCTTTGCTATGAGAAAGTAATCCATTTCATGATGAGAACATGTCTCAAATAGGATAGATGCAGTATTTTGAGATTCAATTTTAAATTGTTAGGCTACCAATATTTTTCTATTTCAAGTCACCAGGATTTTAAAATCCCCTGTAAAAAATCAAATGGACAGGCCTAGTTTGATCACTATTTACACAGTTAAACTCAGTTAGTTAACCTGACAATTGACTCATCAGTTGACTCCTGGTACAGATACAAAATACATACAACCTTTAGAAAAATAGCCTAATGTAGGATGTCCACTGAATTAGTCTTTAGGTAGTGTCTTATTTTCACCAGATGATGGGGTGCTTGTTATTCTTTTTATGGATTTCTCATTCTGCAACTGATTAACAGCATATATTTTTATATCCAGTACCTTCAGAAAGTATTCATATCCCTTGACATATTCCACATTTTGTTGTGTTACAGCCTGAATTCAAAATGGATTAAATTGTTGTTTTTTTATCACCCATCTACAAACAATATCAATAGGTTCCCTTCTTTGCGGGGCAGTGGAAAACTTCCCTGGTCTTTGTGGTTGAAACTGTGTTTGAAATTCACTGCTTGACTGAGGGACCTTACAGATAATTGTATGTGTGGGGTACAAAGATGAGGTAGTCATTCAAAAATCATGTTAAACACTATTAATGCAAACAGAGTGAGTCCATGCAAGTTATTATGTGACTTGTTAAGCACATTTTTACTCCTGAATTTATTTAGGCTTGCCATAACAAACATCATTCCACTTTGACATTATGGGTTATTGTGTCAATTTAATCCATTTAAATTCAGGCTGTAACACAACAACATGTGGAAAAAGTGAAGGAGTGTGAATACTTTCTGGAGACACTTCTGTATGGTCTACAAAAAGTATTGAGTAATATCATTTCCTGCTTTTAATCTTAATTCAGCATACATTGCATAGATTCACAGATATTTGCAATTGAGCAATGTCATTTTTGTTTTGAAATGTTGATAGAATGGCTTATATTTCGGTGTAACAGGCCTACTTTTCAATCTCAACACTGTAATTGTATTCATCCTAAATGCCCCCACCTTTAGATAGCTAGGCTAAATGTTGTCTCGTTTGTGTGCTGTATGTCAGGCCCCAACCTGCATCACACGTTCATAGTGCAGTAATACCATGTGGTTGTTTTCTATTAGGCTACACCTCCACTTTTTTGGACTTTGTTTTCTTTTCACCAGTTATTGACATAAAAAGTAAATATCAATGAGTGTCAGAGTGGGTGGGCTTAAATTTGTGTCCACATTATGGCGCAGTGAGTGTGTATGGCTGAAATTATATTTATGACTGCAGGGTCCTGTTTCAATCACTGGCGTCAGGCAGGCGCACGACACGAACTCAAAAGTATTTCACCTTCTTGCATATCGCCGTAAATATTGCGAACAACATAACTAGGCTACAACAACTTTTTGAGTTTTAATTTGCCATCAACCTAATAGAAGCTTGCGGTTCTAGTATCCTTCACTTGTGACTTTGAGAAGGTGTCTCTGTTGGACCTGTAGGACCTAGGCTACAGTCATTTTTTTCCCCACTCAGCGTAAGTAATGGAAGAAAGACTAAATATATTTTTAGGGATTGGTTAAGTAACCCATCGGGTTTTCCTAGTCGGTGGACATTATTGCATACATGTGAATGTTTTGGTAGCTTACATTGATACATTGTTACTTTTTTTCCGGGCTCCACATTTTGGATTAATCATAATAACACGCTACTTTTTTCTCCCTGAATGCGTTGCGATGATGTCATCGACTCTACATTTCCTCCAGTTATGGCGGAGCTGAAGTTTTCTAACTTGTCGTGGTAAGTTTGCTCTGACAGTGCCATTAATTCTGCACAAAATTGGATTGCAGCTGTCGTCTTTCTCCCGTTCCATTTCACTGCGAGTCTTGTTGGAGTCAGTAATTATTGTGATAGGAGAATGGTGATGTGTGAAGTTTCGGTTGCTGTTGGAGTTAGGATCGTACGGGAAATGGGCCTAGATGGGCTGTTGTCATTTTTTATACAGCGTGGCATTGTTTATGCTACTTCAATCTAACAGTCTTTAGAGGAAATTTGGACTTAACCTGGCAAATTATAGGACTGAGAATTCAGTCATTTCTACCACTATTCTCCTCCACAAATGTATTGACTTATCTTGTGAAATGTATATAACACATTCTTTGCATTATTCTCATTCTATAACACACTGAGATTTGTGTAGTATAGCAAGGTTACTTTATAGAACATGTTTAGTTATTGCATTGCATACATTTTCACACTGTAATGTAGTAAGTAGGCCTGTGAACTGATTGTGATAAATCTAAGGGAATTGTTTTGCTGTCGGTGTTTGTTCAAGAACGTCAGCTCTGCGCAGTGTTGCGCAAAGGAGGGAACGGGACAAAAATAATCTGTTACCGGATGACTACGCAGAGCGTTGCAAAATAAATGTAGAAATCTATGTTATTCAATTATTGCACCCACACTGCTCGCGCACGTCAACGAGCGTCTGTTGACGAACTCCTTTCTATTTCTGACACAGATCGTGCTGCCCCTTCCTTCTCCTCATTGGTTTATAGAAGCAGGTACCCATGTGCCATCTCCTCATCTCCCCACGTGGGTGATTGATAGACGAACTGTGCTGCTGGTCGGTGTAGTAATACTATGAAAGTTTAGATGCCAATCACCATATAAGTTCAAAGATGAAAAGCCTGGTAGGAGGAGAGATGACGACTAGAAACGATTCGGTTCACTGTTTTGTGTGTGGATTAATTGTCGGAGTAGAGGACCTTGTGCATTTCAGGTAAAATAACAACTCAATGTTTATATCCCAGGACAAATTAGCTAGCAACAGCAAGCTAGCTAAATAGGACAAATTACCATAAATATTTCATGCTTTTCGATCTGTTCCCTAATTAATATAATTGGTTCAGAGTTTGTTTTGATATTTTAATCTACGTGTCATGATCGCCTTTGGTGTAGAGGGACAAAATAAATGTATGATGGCGAACGCGCACAGCCGGTTTGGTATAGGAATCAGTTCTATTTCTGATGCAGATCCTGCTGCAAGTCCTGCCTCTCCCATCTCCTCATTGGTTTATAGAAGCAGGTACCTACATGCCATCTCCTCATTGGTTATACCCACGTGGGTGACTGAAAGACGAACGAGGTCAGTGGCGGTAATGCACCTAATTTATGAAAGTTGCCAATTACAATATAAAGTCAAGAGAAGAAAAGCCTGGAAGGAAGAGAGATGCCTAGAAACGATTTGGTTGAATGTTTTATGGGTGGATTAATTGGCGGAGTAGAGGACCTTGTGCTTTTCAGGTAAAATAACAATTCAATGTTTATATCCCAGGACAAAATAGCTAGCAAGTTCAAGCTAACTTGCTAAATTGCCATAAATGTTTAATGCTTTTCGACCTGTCCCCAAATTAATATATTTGGTTCAGAGTTTGTTTTGATACTTTAACCTGCGTGTCGTGATCGCGTTTGGTGTGGAGGGACAAAATATATTTATGCACGATGGTGCACGCGCGCAGCCGGTTTGGGTTACGTGTTAGGCTTGTGTCCTTTCACTAAACATTCCAACAATGTGTATGTGTTCACTAGATGACTGACAGGGGGCGCTGTTCTGAAGTCACTGTCCGCCATTTTGATACTCCTGATAAGGAAAAGCTTCCATAAGAATTCATGGGAATTTACAGTATCAATGTAATGTTGTGAATACAAAAATACATGCATTTAATTATTATTATTTTTTGTAGTGGGGACTGCAACATAAGAACTCTATTAAAAATGTCAATGTTTTAACATTTTACATTTTTATTGGCTTCTGTTCAGTTCATACAATTCTATGTATTGTTTAAAAAAAAGTGTGCATTAGAGTGTCTGTAATAGGATTTTTTTTTTATCTTCCAAAACCTGTAGCTGTTGAAATTAAAACAACACAATGTCGATTATTATAATGTAAAGCTGGAGAAGCTAATGCATCCCATAATAATGTTTTCAATATTGCTGACCAATTTAAAGATCAATCTGTTGTACAGTTACTTCCACTTGAAGCCAGTAAAAAGAAATTGCAATAGTCAAGATCAATACATTTCTCTTAGTACAATAAACCTAGGAGCTCTCTTACAACAATAGATTGCAGTCAGAGTGCAGTATAACTGCAGTACACTGTAGGGTAACTGCAGTTAGAGTGCAGTATAACTGCAGTATGCTGCAAATACTGCGTCCCAAATAACACTTTTTTATTGCAGTAATTTTGCAATATTTCTGCAGTAGTAACCTCAGTCTGCAGATAGACATTATTGAGCTAAAAGCTTAACGCGCTGCATGTCCCGCTCCCATTTACTCATTGTTTTTTTGCGAGCATACTAACCTACGTGGGTGATTGAGAGATGAACGAGGTCCACAAACTAGTCCAGTTGGTGGCGGTAATGCTAATGCACCTTTAAAATTGGTTTCCAACCACCATATAAAATCCACAGAAGAAGAGCAAGAAGATAGATGAATCAAAGAAAACGAACTAAAACCTAAAGTAGGTTTCCCCTTTTACCTGTGGATTAATTGTCGTGGTAGAGAACACACAATTTTGTGTGACTCAGAATTTGTTTAAATTCGAAGAAGATCCAGCTAAAAAAGGAACATGCTGGTTGAATCAATGTTGTTTCTATTTAACCTTAATGAAATTATGTTGAACCAATGTGGAATAGACGTTGAATTGACGTCTGTGCCCAGTGGGTATGCATTTCAGGTAAAATAACAACCCAATGTTTATCTCCCAGGACAAGTTAGCTAGCAACACCAAGCTAGCTAAATGTCCATGACCGTTTTCATGTGTGTTTCAACCTGTCTCCAAATTAATATAGTTGGTTCACAGTTGGTTTTGGTATTTTAACCTCCATCGCACGCATGTTGATTTTGTCCATCCACACCAGATGCGATCGTGACACACAGGTTAAAATGCACAGATTAAAAGGGGAACCTAGTTTGTTTTTAGTTATTAATTAAAGATAACTATCTCATCCTTTATCTTTCAAGCATCCATGTGGGTTTGTATCTTCCTGATACCCAATAACTTGCAGCGTGTGGAGCGTCTCAAATAGAACCAAATTCTATTTTAGCGCTTGGCTATACAGACGCTTATTCACATGTGCGATCTGCGTCAGTGAAATGATTGAATAACATGTATGTGTACAGTTATTTTGCAACGCTCGCGCACACAACGTGGCTGGTGAAAAAAAGAAAGTCTATATACAGTGTGTGCAAATGGCGTGAGGAGGTAAGGCAATAAATAGGCCATAGTAGCAAAGTAATTACAATTTAGCAGATTAACACTGGAGTGATAGATGAGCAGATGATGATGAGCAGTTGATGGTGTGTAAGTAGTGATACTGGTGTGCAAAAGAGCAGTAAAGTAAATAAAAACAATATGAGGGATGGCAGCAGAGAACTGGAAGGTCACTGGCAGCAGAGAACTGGAAGGAAAGGCAGGCAAAGGAGGTGTTGGCTCTGGGGATGACCAGTGAGATATACCTGCTGGAGCGCGTGCCACGGGTGGGTGTTATCGTGACCAGTGAGCTGAGATAAGGCGGAGCTTTACCTAGCATAGACTTATAGATGACCTGGAGCCAGTGGGTCTGGCGGCGAATATGTAGCAAGGGCCAGCCGACTAGGGCATACAGGTCGCAGTGGTGGGTAGTATAAGGCGTAACAAAACGGATGGTACTTCTTAGTGAGTCCAATAAATAAACACCATCTTTGTCACAATTTGTCTTTGTAGTGCTGGATGACGCTAGACTGGCTAACACCTAACACTTAAAGTCTGATGTTGTTGGCACAGTGCGTTGATAATGAAGGAGGCTGTGGTTGACTATCTTTTGTGTCTTTCTCACTCAAACACCAACACGCACAGCCAAACACAGCCCCCGAGCAATCCCAACAACGAGGTCTCAACCCCCGAGGATTTTTGTTGTTGTTCAAAGAACCAATCAAACCTGTTGCACAATTTCTGAGTGAATATTGCATTAACTAGTGGCCTCCTTTCCAGACCAGTGTGGTCACAGCTCTCCCTGCACTGTGGGTCATGTCAGCTAGGCTAGGATGACACTGCATTGTCTGCATGAAGGCAGCTGGAGGAGTATCAATGTCCATTTCTCTAACAAGTGCAATTGCTCCTGCCCCAGTGACAAAGCGTGCTTATGGCAGGGACTGGAAAAATTATATTTCATTGGCATTCGTTGCTGGTCCACCCACTTCCTACCCTGTACATTTTGAACACAACTCCAACTGAGGTATGGTGGTCTCACCAGCTGTGGTCGTGTACCTGTTGAGTAGGCCCTTGGTTTTGTGTTCTGACCTGTGAACCTTGTGGGGTTAAAGTTTACAACAGTAGTCAATCATCTCTGTCATGTCAACTGTTCTCTGTTTAAGATGTTTCTCTTGTGTCCACACGACCAGAGACAGTATTTACATTTCTTGTGTTTATGTGTGCTGCTGCATTTGTATTGAAAACAAGATCGAAGCAGGTGCATATTTGTAGTAAAATGGGCCAAAGGGCTTGTTGTTACAATTTGATGAGATCTATCAACTAGAAAGTGCTCTTGTTTTCAGATAATTATTGATTGCAATGAGGATTATTTACCACCACAGACAGATGCCGGCACTAAGACCGCACTCAGCCAGCTGTATAAGGAAATAAGCAAACAGGAAACCACTCACCCAGGTGTGGCGCTCCTAGTGGCCGGAGACTTTAATGCAGGGAAACATATCAGTTCTTCCAAATCTCTATCCACATGTTAAATGTGCAACCAGAGGGAAAACATTTTTCGATCACCTGTACTCCACACACAGAGATGCGTACAGAGCTCGCCCTCCATTTGGTAAATCCGACCACAACTCTATCCTCTTGATTCCTGCTTACAAGCAAACATGAAAGCAGGAAGCACCAGTGACTTGGGTCTATAAAAAAATGTTCAGATGAAGCAGATGCTAAACTACAGGACTGTTTTGCTATCACAGACTGGAACATGTTCCGGGATTCTTCCCATGACATTGAGGAATACACCACATCAGTCACTGGTTTATCAATAAGTGCATTGAGGACGTCATCCCCACAGTGACTGTACGTACATACCCCAACCAGAAGCCATGGATTACAGGCAACATTCACACTGAGCTAAAGGGTAGAGCTGCCGCTTTCAAGGTGCGGAACTCTAACCCGGAAGCTTACAAGAAATCCCGCTATGCCCTGCGATAAACCATCAAACAGGCAAAGCGTCAATACAGGGCTAAGATTGAATCATACTACACCGGCTCCGACGCTCATCGGCTGTGGCAGGGCTTGCAAACTATTACAGACTACAAAGGGAAGCACAGCCGCGAGCTGCCCAGTGACACGAGCCTACCAGACGAGCTAAATAATTTCTATGCTCGCTTCGAGGCAAGCAACACTGAGGCATGCATGAGAGCATCAGCTGTTCGGCACGACTGTGTGATCACGCTCTCCGTAGCCAACGTGAGTAACACCTTTAAACAGGTCAACATTCACAAGGCTGCGGGGACAGATGGATTACCAGGACGTGTGCTCCGGGCATGTGCTGACCAACTGGCAGGTGTCTTCACTGACATTTTCAACATGTCCCTGATTGAGTCTGTAATATCAACATGCCTCAAGCAGACCACCATAGTCCCTGTGCCCAAGAACACAAAGGCAACCTGCCTAAATGACTACAGACCCGTGGCACTCACGTCCGTAGCCATGAAGTGCTCTGAAAGGCTCATACTGGCTAACCTCAACACCATTATCCCAGAAACCCTAGACCCAATCCAATTTGCATACCGCCCCAACAGATCCACAGATGATGCAATCTCTATTGCACTCCACACTGCCCTTTCCCACCTGGACAAAAGGAACACCTATGTGAGAAAGCTATTCATTGACTACAGCTCAGCGTTCAACACCATAGTACCCTCAAAGCTCATCACTAAGCTAAGGATCCTGGGACTAAACACCTCCCTCTGCAACTGGATCCTGGACTTCCTGACGGGCCGCTCCCAGGTGGGGAGGGTAGGTAGCAACACATCTGCCATGCTGATCCTCAACACTGGAGGTCCCCAGGGGTGCGTGCTCAGTCCCCTCCTGTACTCCCTGTTCACCCACGACTGCATGGCCAGGCACGACTCCAACACCATCATTAAGTTTGCTGACGACACAACATCACCGACAATGACGAGACAGCCTATAGGGAGGAGGTCAGAGAACTGGCTGGGTGGTGCCAGAATAACAACCTATCCCTCAACGTAACCAAGATCAAGGAGATGATTGTGGACTACAGGAAAAGGAGCACCGAGCATGCCCCCATTCTCATCGACGGGGCTGTAGTGGAGCAGGTTGAGAGCTTCAAATTCCTTGGTGTCCACATCAACAACAAACTATAATGGTCCGAACACACCAAGACAATCGTGAAGATGGGACGACAAAGCCTATTCCCCCTCAGGAAACTAAAAAGATTTGGCATGGGTCCTGAGATCCTCAAAAGGTTCTACAGCTGCAACATCGAGAGCATCCTGACCGGTTGCATCACTGCCTGGTACGGCAATTGCTCGGCTTCCGATCGCAAGGCACTTCAGAGGGTGGTGCGTCTGGCCCAGTACATCACTGGGGCAAAGCTGCCTGCCATCCAGGACCTCTACACCAGGCGGTGTCAGAGGAAGGCCCTGAAAATTGTCAAAGACCCCAGCCACCCCAGTTATAGACTGTTCTCTCTACTACCGCATGGCAAGCGGTATCGGAGTGCCAAGTCTAGGACAAAAAGGCTTCTCAACAGTTTTTACCCCCAAGCCATAAGACTCCTGAACAGGTAACCAAATGGTTACCCAGACTATTTGCATTGTGTGCCCCCCCCCAACCCCTCTTTTACACTGCTGCTACTCTCTGTTCATCTTATATGCATAGTCACTTTAACTATACTTTCATGTACATACTACCTCAATTGGCCCGACCAACCAGTGCTCCCGCACATTGGCTAACCGGGCTATCTGCATTGTGTCCCACCACCCGCCAACCCCTCTTTTTTACGCTAGTGCTACTCACTGTTCATCATATATGCATAGTCACTTTAACCATACCTACATGTACATACTACCTCAATAAGCCTGACTAACAGGTGTCTGTATATAGCCTTGCTACTCTTTTTTTCAAATGTCTTTTTACTGTTGTTTTATTTCTTTACTTACCTACACACACACATACACATACTTTTTTTCCCTCCGCACTATTGGTTAGAGCCTGTAAGTAAGCATTTCACTGTAAGGTCTACAGTTGAAGTGATGAAGTGAAATAGCAAATGATAACAGAATAATTATGATCAAATTAAAGTAAAGACAGTCAGTGTCCAAACATCCTCCTGACAGAACAATTAAATATTACTCCAAGAACTTCCTTCCACCAAAGAGTACACATGAACATGTATTTGGGTTCAATCACTTCAACAGTCTACACCTGTTGTATTCGGCGCACGTGACAAACTTTGATTTGAAAATATGCTATTTGAAGCGTTTCTTTCCAAAAGGCAATATCCATTTTCAGATAGGTTGGTAAATTTGTTTTTATTGGGTTTTTTTTCCACTATCTAATCATGGCAACGGGATTGTTCAGAAATATATATATTTGTTCAAAATGTATTTTTATGAATCAATACAGTAATATGAGATCTGAATGTAAAACATTTACATTGGACATTTTAGTAATTTAGCACATGCTCCTATCCAGACCGACTTACAGTTAGTGCATTCATCTTAAGATAGCTAGATGAGACATCCACATATCACAGTCAAATATACAGTATACAAATATTCCATTCCAGCTAAACAATGAATATACAGTGTTTTGCCCCCCAAAAATATTTTTGATACACTCCTAAAATCTGGCAATCAAAAATCTGAGAACAGTAATACAGTTGAAGTTGAAAGTTAACATGCACTTAGGTTGGAGTCATTAAAACTTGTTTTTCAACCACTCCACAAATTTCGTGTTAACAAACTATAGTTTTTGCAAGTTGGTTAGGACATCTACTTTGTGCGTGACACAAGTAATTTTTCCAACAATTGTTTTCAGACAGATTATTTCACTTATAATTCACTGTATCACAATTCCAGTGAGTCAGAAGTTTACATACACTAAGTTGACTGTGCCTTTAAACAGTTTGGAAAATTCCAGAAAATGACTTCCAAAGTTGTGGCAAAATGGCTTAAGGACAACAAAGTCAAGGTATTGGAGTTGCCAACACAAAGCTCTGACCTCAACCCTATAGAAAATCTGTGGGCAGACCTGAAAAGGTGTGTGCGAGCAAGGCGGTCTACAAACCTGACTCAGTTACACCATCTCTGTCAGGAGGAATGGGCCAAAATTCACCTTCAACTTATTGTGTGTGGGAAGCTTGTGGAATGCTACCTGAAGCATTTGACTCAAGTTAAATATTTGAAAGGCAATGCTACCAAATATGAATTAAGCGTATTGTGGCGTACAGCAGGTCAGCCACCAGCAGGAGACTCGTCGAGGACTGGTAAGGCTCGTCGAGGACTGATGGAGTATACATCATGAGGCGATGGCTCAATCTGCTGGACGGGCTCGACGGGCTCTCCAAACCCCAAGCTAGCGTTCGAGGAGGTGGAGTACCTGGGGTATTTGATCGGACGGGGGAACGTCAAGCCCCAGGAGAGGAAGGTTCACGCTGTGCTTGACTGGTCCGTTCCACGCACCAAGTCACAGGTCAAGTCCTTCCTGGGACTGGCAGGATACTATAGCCGGTTTTTCCCCAACTTTGCGGCTATAGCTCACCGATATAACCAGGGCCCGCCTCCCGAAAACAGTGAAATGGACGGACGAGACAGAAGCGCTGTGCTCCCATCCGATTCTGGTAACGCCTGATTTCCAGGTGCCGATGGTGGTCCAGACGGACGCATGTGATACGGGACTAGGGCCGTTCTGTCCCAGGTACATGAGGGGGAGGAGCACCCCATCATGTACATCAGCGAAAAGCTGATGCCTAGGGAAAAGAAATAGCCGGGAAGTGGGCGCTAGACACTCAAGTATTACCTGCTAGGTCCCCACTTCACCCTGGTCACGGACCATGCTCCCCTGGTCTGGCTGGCCCGGGGAAAGGACATGAACAATCGGGTCACCAGGTGGTTCTTGTCCCTTCAACACTTCTCTTTTTCTGTTGTGCACAGGTCAGGGGCGAAGCATGGAAACGCGGAGGCCCTATCGAGAAGGGAGACTTATGACAGTCCACTCCCCAACAGAGCTAAGGGGGGGTTGTGTGGCGAACAGCAGGTCAGCCACCAGGGGGAGACTCCTCGAGGCCTGGTGACAGATGGAGTACACATCACGAGGTGATGGCTCCATCTGCTGGACGTGCCAGGTCTCGACGGGCTCTCCAGCCAGGACTAATTGGGTCTGATTGGGAGCTGGTGAGTAATCAAGGACGGATTGCTCACCAGCTGTGCAAGGCCCATAAAGCTGCCAGAAGGGCAGCACACAGGGAAACTGAGCTAATTCTTCTCTGTCCGTGTCTGATCTGGTTAAACGTCTTGACCAAAACCCCTGGTCTGCCACAGTATGTCAACTTCTGACCCACTGGAAATGTGATGAAAGAAATAAAAGCTGAAATAAATAATTCTCTCTACTATTCTGATATTTCACATTCTTAAAATACATTTGTGATCCTAACTGACCTAAGACGGGGACTTTTCACTCTGATTAAATGTCAGGAATTGTGAAAAACTGAGTTTAAATGTATTTGGCTCAGGTGTATGTAAACTTCCGCCTTCAACTGTATGTTACACACACATGAAGCGCTCATTTCTGGTGAAAAAAACACATATGATCAATTATAGCATTTTGGAAATAAATTCTTAATTTGTGCTTTGATTTTGAATCTTTGCAGGTGCTTTGTTTTGTGTGTGTTGATATGTAGCAGATGTGCTGGTGAACCACGCTTGCATGATGAGTAACGTTGCCTTAAGGTTTGCATTTGCTACCTGAGCTAATTATAGGCAGGATACTCAATTTCGAATTTCAAACCCATTCGTTTATAAATATATCGATTTTTGTCACAAAACACATTTTCTCACCCAACATGTAACCTCACACAACTTTACTTGCTCTAAACAGAGTCATCCAGTGTCATGTGTAGAAACCTTGCCTAGTTCAGTCTACTGACTTGGCTGACCTCTAGTGTAGCCTGATATTTCTCTGTGTCCCCAGAGCCCTGAAGGCACTAGTGTTTGCTGATGGAGCACCTCCAGGGAGCGTGGAAGACCCTAAGCAACGGCTTTGGAATGAAGGACTCTGTTTTCGAGGGCCCCTGCCTCTCCCCCACCATGGTTCAGGGCTTTCCCTACCAGCGCCGCTCCTCAGACGACAGCAAGATCCCCGACTCTAAGACCAGCAGCACCATCCGAGTCTACCTCCCCAACCAGCAGCGCACTGTGGTGAGTCTAATAGAATAATAATATTAATGTTGTAACTAACGGTACATTTCATTTGAAGAGCCTTTCAAAACACCCAAAGACACTGGACACATGGACACAGTAGTTCAGAGGACAGGGAGTGAGTGGGATTACTGAAACAACAACAACAAAGACACACTGTTGTACTGCTGTTGTTTTTGAGTGAGTGCTTAATTAACTGAGTCACCTAAGTGTGGCAGTTTATTGGTGGAAAATTGCTGCCTAAATTGATTGTCACCATCATACAGACACACCGACCATTATCCCAAATCATCCCATTATCCCAAAATATAATGTATTATGCACATGTTTGTGTTTTAACTAGTCACGTTAAGTGTTGTTGTTGTTAAGTGTGTTTGTTGTGGTCCCCCAGGTGAACGTGAGGCCAGGTATGACCCTGCACAGCTGCCTGATCAAAGCGCTGAAGGTGCGGGGTCTGCAGCCGGAGTGCTGTGCTGTCTTCAGACTGCACCCAGGACAGAGGAGGTATGCACTAGGCACTGGAGAGGGAGATCAGAGTGGTGTCACTGGCTCTCTCCGCAGTGTCAGTGACAGTTATCCCTAACCACTGACACAGGGTCAGATATTATTTCACCCGCCTAATATTTAAAGCTAGGATTGAGAGTGGGACAATCTGATCCTAGATCTGTGGTTAGGGGAAACTTATACCATTTTTTTTTTCAGCCACGTGGTTAAACTTTTCTGCAAAAAGCTTTCTACAGCTATTCCACCTTTCAGGTTAAGACGTATTGAATGACCTATTCTTGTCTTGGTCTGTAGTCTCCAGTAGGTGTTACCTTACTAAATGTGTCATGTCCCTTTCCTAACAGTAAAAAGTCACGTATGGATTGGAATACCGACTCTACCTCACTAATTGGGGAAGAACTGCTGGTGGAAGTGTTAGATCATGTCCCCTTGACGACGCACAACTTTGTAAGTGGCCCATACATAATTTTACACCATCCACCCAGGCCGTTACTATTGACTGGAAAATAAACAAGTACTTAATTCTCCTCTTTAACTTTCAGGTTCGGAAAACATTTCTTAAGTTGGCCTTCTGCGATATATGCCAGAAGTTCCTTTTGAACGGTTTCCGTTGCCAAACATGCGGCTACAAATTCCATGAGCATTGCAGCACCAAAGTGCCCACCATGTGTGTGGATTGGAGCAACATCAGACAGCTCCTGTAAGTCTCCTCTCCTCTTACTGTGCAGAGCAAAACAAAAAGTCTGCCAACACCCAACTGTTTGTATTGAATAGCCAGAACACTTACAAAACAATATGAATGTTAAGTACAACTATATATCAATCGGTGAATAAAGGATGCTATGAACATTAAAGCATAGGGGATAAATGAATGTACTGCTCTCACAGTCTGCATTGTTGATAGCTGTTCAGAACAAATAGATACAAATGACATGTTCTACAAAGGAAACCTCCAATTGATGAGAACAGTGTTGTCAGGATAAAGTGTAACCTCTGTTGATATGGTTTATGTAGTAGAGTAGTTCATAGGGACCCAGTTTTGCATACAGGCACTGGAAATAGAGAATTGTTTTGCATACAGGCACTGGAAATAGAGAATTGTTTTGCATACAGGCACTGGAAATAGAGAATTGTTTTGCATACAGGCACTGGAAATAGAGAATTGTTTTGCATGCAACTCCATATTTCAACAGTAAGCATGTATAGATGGCTATCACTGGCAATGAAGGGATACATAACTCATTTTATCTGGCAACCTTCCATGGTGCTTTCTTTATCCTGAAGTATTTTCAACAGATCTACAGTTGAAGTCGGAAGTTTACATACACTTAGGTTGGAGTCATTAAAACTAGTTTTTCAACCACTCCACAAAATGTATTGTTAACAAACTATAGTTTTGGCAGATCTACTTTGTGCGTGACACAAGTAAATTTTCCAACAATTGTTTACAGACAGATTATTTCACTTATACTTCACTGTATCACAATTCCAGTGGGTCAGAAGTTTACATACACTAAGTTGACTGTGCCTTTAAACAGCTTGGAAAATTCCAGAAAATGATGTCATGGCTTTAGCAGCTTCTGATAGGCTAATTGACATCATTTGATGTACCTATGGATGTATTTCAAGGCCTACCTTCAAACTCAGTGCCTCTTTGCTTGACATCATGGGAAAATCAAAAGAAATCAGCCAAGACCACAGAAAATAAATTGTAGACCTCCACAAGTCTGGTTCATCCTTGGGAGCAATTTCCAAACGCCTGAAGGTGCCACGTTCATCTGTACAAACAATAGTATGCAAGTATAAACACCATGGGGCCACACAGCCGTCATACCGCTCAGGAAGGAGACACGATCTGTCTCCTAGAGATGAACGTACTTTGGTGCGAAAAGTGCAAATCAATCCCAGAACAACAGCAAAGGACCTTGTGAAGATGCTGGAGGAAACGGATACAAAGGTATCTATATCCACAGTAAAACGAGTCCTGTATCGACATAACCTGAAAGGCCGCTCAGCAAGGAAGTGCACATGGGGACAAAGATTGTACTTTTTGGAGAAATGTCCTCTGGTCTGATGAAACAAATCTAGAACTGTTTGGCCATAATGACCATTGTTATGTTTGGAGGAAAAAGGGGGAGGCTTGCAAGCCGAAGAACACCATCCCAACCGTGAAGCACGGGGGAGACAGCATCATGTTGTGAGGGTGCTTTGCTGCAGGAGGACTGGTGCACTTCACAAAATAGATGGCATCATGAGGAGGAAAATTGTGTGGATATATTGAAGCAACATCTCAAGACATCAGTCAGGAACTCAAAGCTTGGTCTCAAATGGACAATGACCCCTAGCATACTTCCAAAGTTGTGGCAAAATGGCTTAAGGACAACAAAGTCAAGGTATTGGAGTGACCATCACAAAGCCCTGACCTCAATCCCATAGAAAATCTGTGGGCAGAACTGAAAAAGCATGTGCGAGCAAGGAGGCCTACAATCCTGAGTAAGTTACAACAGCTCTGTCGGGAGGAATGGGCCAAAATTCAGCCAACTTATTGAGGGAAGCTTTTGGAAGGCTACCACTGACACGTTTGACCCAAGTTAAAAAATGTAAAGGCAATGCTACCAAATACTAATTTAGTGTATGTAAACTTCTGACCCACTGAGGATGTGATGAAAGAAATAAAAGCTGAAATAAATAATTCTCTCTACTATTATTCTGACATTAAACATTCTTAAGATAAGGTGGTGATCCTACCTGACCTAAGACAGGGAATTTCTACTCTGATTAAATGTCAGGAATTGTGAAAAACTGAGTTTAAATGTATTTGGCTCAGGTGTGTGTAAACTTCTGACTTCAACTGTTTCTCTCTGTTTCTGTCTCTTGTTCTCTCTCTCTAGGTTGTTCCCTACACCAGGTGAAAGTGGGGGTCCATCTCTTCCTCCTCTTACATCTCGACGAATGAGAGAATCACTATCCCGATTCCCTAGCAGGTACGGCCACCCCTCCTGCTCCTGACCTATAACCTCTGATCCATGAGTGATATTGGCCCCATGGACCACTTTCACCATAACACTGTGAGCAAGGTTAAGGGCAGCAATACAGCAGACAACTACAGATGTTCAGTAAAAGTCTTCCTATTGACTTACTATTTAACATCGACTAAGGGTTGCGTGTGGTAGTCATTTATTTAACTACAGTACAGTAAGTTGAGGTAAGTACTTTGGCTCTTGGAGTTAATGGTGGTCAAATGCTAAGGGTTCTTTGGTTGTCATGCTTGACTGGCCCTCAGCTGATGCAGCTGTAAGTTGTAAAGCACCTTAACTTGTGCCTCAAACTGAATTAAAGCCTGTTTTTGATTACGTCTCCAGCTTTATGAAGCTTTCCCTGTCCAGGGGGCTGATGTAACCAGAGGCGTGAAAAGAGCCCGTGGTTTCAGAAGCATTTAAAACCGTTTAAAAGCACTCCGATCGCCAAAGTAGCTCACACACAGTATCAAGTTGTTTCTTTGCAGAACAGTCTAAATTGCTCTTTCGAAACCAATTTCTGTTTTGGCCAAAAAAGGGGATTATTTCTCAGAGTGCTTTACACAATAAGAAGTGTGGTGTAATACAATAATAAGCGCTGTTGTGGTACATCACTCACATGGGGTGCCACTTTCACCAGCAACCGACAATACAGTACAAGAGACTGTCTGGCAGAAGTGTACCAGGGTGAAGTCTGGCAAAAATGACGCAACATGGCAGAAATGAAAGTGACAAGCTGCCATCCACCACAACCCTGTGAGACTAATTTGAAGAAGTTTCCGAATGTTCTTATGTGTGAAGTTTTCCCTAACAAGAACTGAGGGTGTATGTAGAATGTCTAAGCATCCGCAGAGCACCTCAATGGCATCTGTCTGAGAACTATCTAAGACTTACAAAAACAACAATAGTAATTATTCAATCATAATAATAATACTATTTTGATCTTTTGATAATCCCCAAAAATTGTCATGGCAAGCGATAGACTAGTGTCCTGTCCAGGGGGGCCTGTGATATACTAGCTTCCCTGTCCAGGGGGTGTACTTAACTACATCAAGCTGCCTCACAATACTGAAACAGGAGATGCTCATAGGAGCCGTACCGGCTCGCACAAGCCAAGGTGGTATCCCAACTCCTAAGCCTGATGTTCCCCCTGTGTTCACCCCCTAGCTCTCTGCACCGCTACTCAACCCCTCACGCCTTCAACTACACGGCCCCCTACCCACCCACAGGGATCACTCTGTCCCAGAGGCAGCGATCCACCTCCACGCCCAACGTCCACATGGTCAGCACCACCCTGCCTGTCGACAGCAGCATGATTGAGGTAACAACACACCACGGGGGCCCCCAGGGGACTCCTGGATGTCCAGGCAACAATTCTGAAAATAACCTCCCTGCCCGATCTGGCCCTTCTTTACACGCCAGGAATCCCTACCATCCTCCTCTGCCTCACTTCTGTCTACCGTCCTCCCCCCTTATGTTTTCTATTAAGTACTCCATCTTGCATGTTTACTTTCCATGATTTTCTTGATTGTGTTCGATATCACTTTCTATATTCTGCACTTACTGTATTATTTTCTGATTTGTTTTTTATGTCTCCATACCCGGGTGTATTTGGAAAAATTATAACTTGAATGCTGTCTAATATGCCCACAAAATTGAACACCCAGGTAGCACTCTTTCTCTCCTCCCTTACCTTCCTTCACTCTGTCTCCCTTTCCTTCCCTGTCCTCACTGTCCCACTGTGTCGTGCCCTGATTGGGAGTAGCTAGATTGCCTGAATGCCTACCCTAGCTCCTGGTGCAGGCGCTTCTGGCTGAAGAGGAGAGTAGGTATTGTTCGCTTCTCCAACTCTTTTCTTGAGGCGACTTCAGAGAGCCCAGCCAAGGTTAGGAGGCAGAGTGTCTGAGTGTTGTGTGATGAACAACATGGCATGCTTTTACAGTGTCTGTGTCGAACTGAATTATCAAACTGTTGAATGATTAGTGTTCATTTGATATTTGTAAAAATGTGACGGAATATTTTCTCGTTTGTTGTCGTAGGAGGCAATGCGTAATCACGAAGCAATGCGTAATCATGACTCCGGTAAGATTTTTGAAAGTTTCTGCTATGCTAAATGGAAACATGTATAACATCCCATAACAATACTTTGTCATAACCTGGTGTGCTGAATACCGTTGGCCATCGTCCCTCTCTAGACGGGAGTTCCCCCAGCCAGAGTCCCACAAGCTGGTCACAGTCTAAAACCCCAGCGCCAGACAGACGAGAACGGGCTCCGTCGTTCAACACTCAAGAGAAACACAAAATTGTAAGCGAGACAGCGCTTGTAGTTTGTACAGTGCCTGTGAGTTAATAGCATCTTAAGAGTACTTTGAATTCCTAGGAATAACTGCATACGTGTATTGTATGTAATGTCTACTGAATATAGAGAATGTGGACTTATATTGGCTGTCCTCCTCCAGCGTCCGAGGGACAAGCGAGACTCTAGTTACTACTGGGAGATCGAGGCCAGTGAAGTGGTGCTGCACTCCCGTATCGGCTCAGGCTCCTTCGGAACGGTGTACAAAGGGAAATGGCATGGTGAGCACGCTTCTGGATAAACACGCTTCTGGATAAACACGCTTCTGGATAAACACGCTTCTTGTAAAGACTTGGTCTGTTTGTAGGCTGTTTCTTCTAACCACCCCCCACGGAGTGTAACACTTGTGCTGAGTCTAGTCTACTTGGCGATTCGCTTCTGTCGTGTAGTTTGTTGAGACAAGATGGCCACACCGCAGCTAAGGAAGTTCCTTTACCATGTGGTTTGGTCTGTTGTAGGTGACGTAGCAGTGAAGATCCTAAAGGTGATTGACCCCACACCGGAACAGTTCCAGGCCTTTAGAAACGAGGTGGCTGTGCTAAGGTAAGAGAGGGTGAGAGTGGTGAAGAGGACTATAGTGATGCCCATATTGCATTCAGGGTATTCACTTTAGAGAGAGCAATAAGTTGACTCTATAATGTGTTTATTATTGGTAGATTATCTTCATGCAGCATTATCTCTCTCTCTCTCTTTCACCACAGGAAAACACGACACGTCAACATCCTATTGTTCATGGGCTACATGACGAAGGACAACCTGGCCATCGTGACACAGTGGTGTGAAGGCAGCAGCCTCTATAAACACCTCCACGTCCAGGAGACCAACTTACAGATGTTCCAGCTCATAGACATCGCCAGGCAGACAGCTCAGGGCATGGAGTGAGTCCATACCCAAGCAGCTTAGGTGTAGAATGGTATTATTGCTAGCTGTATAGGGATGCTAGTTTTACAAGGATGCTAACTTAAGATTGACGCTATAGAAGGGTGATAGCTTTAGAAGGATATCTTTTTTTCCCCCTTTCATTTTTTTTAACATGCAACTGAATATCCTAAAATACAATTTCACTGTATTTCTCTTTCAGCTATTTGCACGCTAAAAACATCATCCACCGGGACATGAAATCAAACAGTATCCTTTTCTCAGTCGTGTAAAGTACTTAAGTAAAAAATACTTGAAAGTACTACTTGAGTAGTTTTTTGGGGTATCTGTACTTTACTTTAATATTTATATTTTTGACAACTTTTAGTTGTACTTCACAATAATTCCTAAAGGAAATGGAGTACTTTTTACTCCATACATTTTCCCTGACAACCAAAAGTACTTGTTACATGTTGAATGCTTAGCAGGACAGAAAAATAATCAAATTTACACACTTATCAAGAGAACATCCCTGGTCATCCCTACTGCCTCTAATTTGGCAGGCTCACTAAACACATGCTTCATTTGTAAATGATGTCTGAGTGTTGGACCATGCCCCTGGCTATCCGTAAATAAAAAATAACGCAGTCTGGTTTGCTTTATATAAGGAATTTGAAATTATTTACACTTTTGATACTTAAGTATATTTTAGCAATTACATTTACTTTTGATACTTAAGTATATTTAAAAACCAATTACTTCTAGACATTTACTCAAATAGTATTTTACTGGGTGAATTTCACTTTTACTAGAGTCATTTTCTATTAAGGTACTCTTCTGATACTTTTTACACCACAGCCTTTTTTTCATACTCTTTCATGCTCAATCACTCTTGTGACAAAATTGAATAGAAAAAAATGTCGGCTTGACATTAGACAAATGATGTATGAGCTCAGATATGTAGTTTTTTTCCACAGACTCAGCTGTCTCTGCCACAGCTCTGCCTCCTTGACAGCAGTACAGATATCTTCCTACACGAGGGCCTGACGGTGAAGATTGGTGACTTTGGTCTGGCCACAGTCAAAGCCAGGTGGAGTGGTTCTCACCAGGTGGAGCAACCTTCAGGGTCCATACTGTGGATGGTCAGTAACAGGACATGGAAAAGTGAATTGTGCGTTTCTTGTGTGTTTGACTTGACTGTTGAAAATGACACAAAATGAAACAGAAGCTACCACCCATCAGACCCCTATGAGAAGTTGATTCCTTATGGTTTTCAGATTTACTAATTATGGTTCCCGGAATTGTAAATTAAATCAATTTAGTCATGTTTGTTTGTTCCATCCTCTGTTCTCAGGCTCCAGAGGTTATACGGATGCAGGACAATATGCCCTATAGTTTCCAGTCTGACGTATACTCTTACGGTGTTGTCCTCTATGAGCTGATGACAGGAGAGCTGCCATACTCACAGATAGCCAACAGAGACCAGGTAAATGCAGCCTGCCACATAACCATCTCTAAAACCATGGTACTTTGACCTCCCCTGCTGTGTTTAACATATCAAATATAACTTGGATTGTAGGACACAGTTTAAGCCACGTGGTCTGTATTTCCCTGGCCTGGGTTCCAGTGTGTGGGTGTCAGAGGGGTAGATGGGCTCTGTGTCACTGGCTGGCTGACTGTCTGAGTGGGGGTTTGTTTGTTGTATGGAGAGAGAGAGACAGCGAGAGAGTGCTCGCACGTGTACTGATTTGAACCTCTCTGGGGTAGGGGGCAGTATTTTGACATCTGGGAAGAAAAGCGTGCCCAAAGTAAACTGCCTGTTACTCAGGCCCAGAAGCTAGGATATGCATATAATTGGTAGATTTGGATCGAAAACACTCTAAAGTTTCTAAAACTGTTAAAATAATGTCTGAGAGAAAACAGAACTGATTTGGCAGGCGAAACCCAGAGGACAAACCATCCAGGGGAAAACAAAATTGAGGACATAGGATTTTCCAATGGGTTTCTATGGGATACCCTTATTATTAGGAACCTGGTTGCAGTTCCTATGGCTTCCACTAGATGTCAACAGTCTTTAGAAATTGGTTGATGTTTTTCTTTTGAGAAATTAAGAAGTAGTCCTATTCATTGTAAGTGTCACTCCAGGTAGGCTCTACTGTTTTGGTGCGCGTGAACAGGAGCGTGCTCCACTTTGTTTTTTATCCGGTATTAGAAACAGTTTATTCCGTCTTAAATTTGATTGATTATTTACGTTGTAGGGTACCGGAGGTTGGATTAGGAACATTGTTTGGACCAAGTTTACAGGTAACTTAGATACTTTTTAAACATGTTGGGCGAGTTGAAACCGGTGTATTTCTGAATCAAATGCACCAAATAAATTGACATTTTTGGGACATAAAGAAGGACATTATCGAACAAAATTACCATTTGTGATGTTTTTGGGACATTTTGGAGTGCCAACAGAAGATCTTCAAAGGTAAGGCATTAATTATATCACTATTTCTGACTTTTGTGTCGCAACTGCCTGGTTGAAAAATGATTTTCATGTGTTTGTATGTGGGGCGCTGTCCTCAGATAATCGCATGGTGTGCTTTCGCCGTAAAGCATTTTTGAAATCTGACACAGCGGCTGGATTAACAAGAAGTTAAGCTTTATTTTGATGTATAATACATATATTTTCAAGAATGTAAAAAATTTGAATATAGTATTTTAGAATTTTGCACTCTGCAATTTCACCGGATGTTGGAAGTTAAAGCAACGATATTCAAGTGATGGGCTGTTTTTGAACTCAGCAGCTGTAAGGTTGGACCCAGGTGCAGAGAAGAGACCAGACGAGGAATCCGTGGTTAAGGATAACCTAATATTTTACTGAGAAACTGTAGCCACAGGATCACAGTACACTTTAAAAAACAACAAACACTAAATCTCTGAAATTTGCTCAGGAAACAAATGCACACAGTAAACAATTCAAGCTTCTGCAAAGGACCACAGAAAACAATTCCCCAAAATCAGAAAAGCAATCAAATTAACCGTTTACCTTTGATGATCTGCAGATGTTTTCACTCACGAGACTCCCAGTTACTCAACAAATGTTCCTTTTGTTCCATAAAGATTATTTTTATACCCAAAATAACTATGTTTGTTTGTCTTGTTATGTTCAGAAATCCACAGGAAAGAGCGGTCACGACAACGCAGATGGAAATTCCAAATCTTCATAATGTCCACAGAAACATGTCAAACGTTTTTTTATAATCATTCCTCAGGTAGTTTTTAAAATATATATATTCGATAATATATCAACCGAGTGTGTAGGTTTTTCAATAACAGCGGGAGGAACAATGGCAGCTTTACTCTGTAGAGCAAAAACTAACTCTGAGAGCCCCCACCTATCCACTTACGCAATGTGATCTTTCACGCTCATTTTTCAAAATAAAAGCCTGAAACTATGTCTAAAGACTGACACCTTAGGGAAGCCATAGAAAAAAGAATCTGGTTGATATCCCTTTAAATGGAGGATAGGCATGCATAGGAACAGAAGGGTTTCAAAATAAGAGGCACTTCCTGATTGGATTTTCCTCAGGGTTTCGCCTGCAATATCAGTTCTGTTATACTCACAGACAATATTTTGACAGTTTTGGAAACTTTAGAGTGTTTTCTTCTTTAGAGTGTCCTGAGAAATAGGCCATTTACTTTGGGAACGTTATTTTTCCAAACATAAAAATAGTGCCCCCTAGCTTCAAGAGGTTAAAGTCTCTAACAAGACCCAGATCCAGGATGTCACGGGCTAGTAGCCACGCTCACTCCTCGGGACTGTAGCCCTTCCAGTCCACCAGGTACTGCAGGGTCCCTCGGCCCTGACGAGCCTCCAGACGCCGGACCGTGTAGGCCCACGTGGCCATCCACAAGTCGAGGGGGCAGAGGAGCAGGTGTGGGGGGAGATAATGGACTGGTCTTTACCAGCTTGAAATGGGAGACATGAAAGGACGGACAGACCCTCAGACCTGGGAGGCTGGAGATGATAGGTGACCGGGTTGATGCGACTCAGGATCTTGAATGGTCAAATGGAGCGAGCTTCCACGAGTCCACATTTAAGGGAAGATCACGGGGGGATAGCCGCACCCTTTGACCCGGTCCGAGGTGCCGGGTTGCCTGATGTTGGTGTCGGGCAGAGGAGCGGAACAAGGAGGATTGGCAGTGTGTTATGAGCATACTCCGCCCAGACGAGGAACTTGCTCCAGTTGCTGCCCTGAGTGGAGACAAAGCAGCGCAGGAACTTCTCCAGCTCCTGGTTGGCCCGCTCAGTTTGCCCATTAGACTGAGGGTGGAACCCCGAGGAGAGACTCACCGGTGCTCCCAACAGGGAGCAGAAGGCCTTCCTATACCGTGTGACAAACTGGGGCCCACAATCTGAGACAAGGTCCTGGGGAAGTCTGTGTAGTCGATAGACTTCAGCAAGATCAGCGGTCTCCTTCGCTGAAAGCAATTTGGGTAAGGCGATGAAAAGGGCTGCCTTGGAGAACCGATCGATGACCACCAGCCCTTGAGATGGAGGTAACCAAGCGATAAAGTCTACAGACAGATGAGACCTGGGATGGGCAGAGGTTGGAGCAACCTCCGGTTGCTGACGCGAAGACTTGCTTTGGGCACAGATGAAACACGTTTTCACGTCTTCCATCATGTTGGGCCACCAGAATTTCCATCTCAGGAACTCCAGTGTCCGATTAACACCTGGATGCCCAGTTAATTTAGGAGTGACCCCATTGTAGTACTTGGGACCAGGCTTTTCAAGTCTGTTAGTGGGTCCCCCACCGGGGTAAGGTTCTCAGGTCTGGGCTTGTCAGACCGTGGTCTCAATACTCCATATCACAGGGACCACAATGCGTGAGCTGGGCATGGATGGGCTCAGGGTCCTTCTCCTCGTTAGAGACATCGTGTTGGCAGAACAAGGTGTTTGCCTTCTGATTCTTGGATCCCTGGCGATAGGCTAGTGTGAAATCGAACCTGTTAAAAAACAGCCCGCCTGGCGAGCGTTCAACCTTATTGAATGAAGACCAAGTTCTTATGGTCCGTCCAGATCACGAAAGGATGAGGTGCCCGCTCCAACCAGTGTCTCCACCCCTCAAGAGCCCACTTAACTGCCAAGAGCTCCCGGTTGCCTACATGGGTGCAGTTCCATCTACTCCTCGTTCCTCTATGAAAGGACCGCCTCTGCTCCGGTGTCCGAGGCATCCACCTCCACCACAAAGGGACAAGTCAGAGTAGGATGAACGATGATGGGTCCTTTGAGCTCCATGAATACCCTGTCAGACTCAGGGGTCCAGCAAACACGGGTCTGCGACTTGTGGGTTAGGACTGTGAGAGGCGCTGCCACCGCACCAAATTTGCATATAAAGCGCCTGTAAAAATGGGCAAACCTGAGGAACCGCTGGACCTGCTTGAGTGAGGTGGGACAGGGCCAGTTGTTCAAAGAATGACTCTTGCTGGATAATATTTTTTTGCAATGGAGGAGGAAGTGCATCTCTGTCTCAACTTCTCTTTTGTGCAGTGACCACATTCTCTCACTCTCTCGCTCTCTCTCGCTCTCATTCAATTCTCTTTATTGGCATGACGTGACAATGTACATATTGCCAAAGCTTATTTTGGATATTTACAATATAAATAAAAATGAGAATCAAATTGTCAATGGGACAACAGTAACAACAAAAACCAAATGTCAAAGTAACTATACATTTAACAATAAGTATATAGTAGAGAACATGTGCAGGTTGATTGGTCTGTCAGACACTGTCCCTCATTTTATGGCAGGCAGCAATGTAGTGCGCTGCCAACCCACAGCTCTCTGCGTCCTCCCCCAACAGGACGGGTAGCCTATCCTCATCAGAGAGGTCTTTTAAAACCTTGAATAAGGGTTTCAAATTTGGGAAAATGACACTCTCTAATTGTTTTATATTTTTTACATTTTGTCAGGAACTGCAGCTCAGGTTCTGCTGTTGTGCAGTGTTTGCACAGCCTTTCCTCTTCAGGGAGCCAGGTTTTCCTGTGTCTACCCTTCTCAGTGGCAAGGCTGTGCTCTCTGAGCCTGTACTTTGTCAAGGTTTTTCTAAGGTTTTGATCAGTAACCATGGTCAAATATTTAGCCACAGTGTACTGTCGATTTAGGGCCAGATAGCACTGCATTTTGCTTTGTGTTTGTGTTTCCCAATAAGCAATATAGTTTTGTTTTGACTGTGTTGTAATTTGGTTTATCCTGATTGATTGGATGTTCTGGTCCTGAGGCTTCAGTGCGTTAGTAGAACAGGTTTGTGAACTCTTTGCTCAGCTTTTGGCATCGCAGGGCTTGGTGATGATATGAGAGGGGGTCGCTGGATTTTAGATGTTTCCAAAACTTAATTTTTTTGAGTTTTTATTATTAATTGATATTGGCCTAATTCTGCCCTGCATGCATTGTTTGTAGTTTTCCTCTGGACAATTCGTTAATGTAAATATTGAAGAGTGCAGTACTCAGATTGCAACCCTGGCGAAGGCGCCACACCTGGTTAAAGAATTATGTTATTTTCTTACCAATTTTAATGCTGCACGTATTGCCAGTATACATTGATTTAATTATGTCATATGTTTTACCCCCTACACCACTTTCAATAACTTTGTAGAACAGTCCTGAATGCCAAATAGAATCAAATGCTTTTTGGAAGTCGATAAAGCAAGCGTATATTTTGGTGGACATGTTTATCTATCAGGGTGTGTAGGGTGTAAATATGATCAGTTGTGCGATGTTTTGGTATAAATCCAATTTGGCTTTTACTCAAGACATTGTGCTTATTATGGAAGTTTAAAACTCTTACATTTATAATACTACAGAAAACCTTCCCCAGGTTACTGTTCACACAAATGCCTCTGTAATTGTTTGGGTCAAATTTGTCTCCGTTCTTAAAGATTGGGGTTATGAGTCCTTGAGTCCTTGATTCCAGATGTCAGGGAAATAACCTACACTCAGGATCAAGTTAAACAGTTTTAATAATAGCCAATTTAAAATTTTGCACTAGTGAGTTTGAGCATCTCATTTAGAATGCCATCAGGTATAGAGCTCCTGGTTAGTAATTGGGGAGTCCAGTGGATTTTGATTGTCCTTTATAGCTTTTTCTAATCCATTCAACTTCTCATGAATTTGGCGTTGTTCTGCATTTGTGTCAATTTGAACGGTGTTGTAGAGTGTTTTAAAATTGGTTGTCCATATGTCACCATTTTGTATTGCTTTTACCTCTTGTTTAGATTTTTTTTGTCGTTTTTTCCAATTTTGCCGGAAGTTGTGTGTGTTTATGGACTCCTCAATTAGTGTCAGCTGCTTACTGTGCTTTTTTGGTTCTGAGTGTACATTTATAGAGTCTCAGTAATGAAGGCGTAATACACCATTATTTGGGTCTCTGTGCTTTTGGTTGGATAGTGTTCTAAGTTTTCTTATAATAATATAATTCTTATCATTATAATTTTACAATCTGCATCAAACAAGTTGTTCTCTCTCTCTCTCTATTCAATTTAAGGGGCTTTATTGGCATGGGAAACATATGTTTACATTGCCAAAGCAAGTGAAATATATAATAAAAAATGTACAGTAAACATTACACTCACAAAAGTCCCCAAAAAATAAAGACATTTCAAATGTCAGTCTATATGTACAGTACAGTCTATATAAACATACAGTGCCTTGCGAAAGTATTCGCCCCCCTTGAACTTTGCGACCTTTTGCCACATTTCAGGCTTCAAACATAAAGATATAAGACTGTATTTTTTTGTGAAGAATCAACAACAAGTGGGACACAATCATGAAGTGGAACGACATTTATTGGATATTTCAAACTTTTTTAACAAATCAAAAACTGAAAAATTGGGCGTGCAAAATTATTCAGCCCCCTTAAGTTAATATTTTGTAGCGCCACCTTTTGCTGCGATTACAGCTGTAAGTCGCTTGGGGTATGTCTCTATCAGATTTGCACATCGAGAGACTGAATTTTTTTTCCCATTCCTCCTTGCAAAACAGCTCGAGCTCAGTGAGGTTGGATGGAGAGCATTTGTGAACAGCAGTTTTCAGTTCTTTCCACAGATTCTCGATTGGATTCAGGTCTGGACTTTGACTTGGCCATTCTAACACCTGGATATGTTTATTTTTGAACCATTCCATTGTAGATTTTGCTTTATGTTTTGGATCATTGTCTTGTTGGAAGACAAATCTCCGTCCCAGTCTCAGGTCTTTTGCAGACTGACTCCATCAGGTTTTCTTCCAGAATGGTCCTGTATTTGGCTCCATCCATCTTCCCATCAATTTTAACCATCTTCCCTGTCCCTGCTGAAGAAAAGCAGGCCCAAACCATGATGCTGCCACCACCATGTTTGACAGTGGGGATGGTGTGTTGCTTTTACGCCAAACATAACGTTTTGCATTGTTGCCAAAAAGTTCAATTTTGGTTTCATCTGACCAGACCACCTTCTTCCACATGTTTGGTGTGTCTCCCAGGTGGCTTGTGGCAAACTTTAAACGACACTTTTTATGGATATCTTTAAGAAATGGCTTTCTTCTTGCCACTCTTCCATAAAGGCCAGATTTGTGCAATATACGACTGATTGTTGTCCTATGGACAGAGTCTCCCACCTCAGCTGTAGATCTCTGCAGTTCATCCAGAGTGATCATGGGCCTCTTGGCTGCATCGCTGATCAGTCTTCTCCTTGTATGAGCTGAAAGTTTAGAGGGACGGCCAGGTCTTGGTAGATTTGCAGTGGTCTGATACTCCTTCCATTTCAATATTATCGCTTGCACAGTGCTCCTTGGGATGTTTAAAGCTTGGGAAATCTTTTTGTATCCAAATCCGGCTTTAAACTTCTTCACAACAGTATCTCGGACCTGCCTGGTGTGTTCCTTGTTCTTCATGATGCTCTCTGCGCTTTTAACGGACCTCTGAGACTATCACAGTGCAGGTGCATTTATACGGAGACTTGATTACACACAGGTGGATTGTATTTATAATAATTAATCATTCAGAGATCCTCACTGAACTTCTGGAGAGAGTTTGCTGCACTGAAAGTAAAGGGGCTGAATAATTTTGCACGCCCAATTTTTCAGTTTTTGATTTGTTAAAAAAGTTTTAAATATCCAATAAATGTCGTTCCACTTCATGATTGTGTCCCACTTGTTGTTGATTCTTCACCAAAAAATAGTTTGATATCTTTATGTTTGAAGCCTGAAATGTGGCAAAAGGTCGCAAAGTTCAAAGGGGTCGAATACTTTCACAAGGCACTGTAAATATAGGTGTCACGTGTGCTCCCTCTCTGTCCTCTACGTCACCAGGCTGCTTGTTATGGCGCATCAGTGCGTCATTAGACTCACCTGGATTCCATCACTTCCCTGATTACCTTCCCTATATATGTCACTCCCTTTGGTTCCTTCCCCAGGCGTTATTGTTTCATGTCTGCGTTGTTCGTGTTTCTTATTATGTTTTCAATTATTTTTTAAATGATTCACTCCCTGAACTTGCTTCCTGACTCCCAGCGCACATGTTACAGAATAACGCCTCACCAAAGGGAAGCATCAGGGAGTTTTTTTTAGTTTCCTGTTGAAGGTGATGTCGGGTCCGGGTGTCAGAACCGGGGAGGACTTAGCCAGGTTGTCGGCTTCCCATGCCTCAAAGGATTCCCCTGCCTTAGCTGGCTCGACGGGTTTCCATACCTCAGCGGGATCGACTGGCTCCCAGGCCTCAGCGGGATCGACTGGCTCCCAGGCCTCAGCGGGATCGACTGGCTCCCAGGCCTCAGCGGGATCGACTAGCTCCCACGCCTCAGCGGCATCGACTGGCTCCCAGGCCTCAGCGGCATCGACTGGCTCCCAGGCCTCAGCGGCATCGACTGGCTCCCGGGCCTCAGCGGCATCGACTGGCTCCCGGGCCTCAGCGGCATCGACTGGCTCCCAGGCCTCGACCGAGGTAACCGGGGAGGTCTCAGCTGGCTCATCAGGCTCTTACGCCTCAGCCGGACTGACAGGTTTCCCGCGCCTCAGCAGAGGTGTCCGCTCCTAATCCCCGTGATTGTCATTTTGGTCAGCGTCTTGCTGTTGGAGCCACGCGCTGTCACATATGCTCCCTCTCCGGCCTCTAGGTCACCAGGCTGCTCATTATGGTGCACACCTGTCACCATCGTTACGCACATCAGCGTGTCATTAGACTCACCTGGACTCCATCTCTTCCCTGATTACCTTCCCTATATATGTCACTCCCTTTGGTTCCTTCCCCAGGCATTACTGTTTCTGTTTGTTTCATGTCTGCGTTGTTCGTGTTTCTTGTTTTGAATTATGTTTTCATTTATTTATTAAATGATTCACTCCCTGAACTTGCTTCCCGACTCCCAGTGCACACTAGGTTGTATTTACAATGGTGTTTGTTCTTCAGTGGTTGCCCTTTTCTTGTGGCAACAGGTCACAAATATTGCTGCTGTGATGGCACACTGTGGTATTTCACCCAATAGATATGGGAGTTTATCAAAATTGGATTTGTTTTCGAATTCTTTGTGGGTCTGTGTAATCTGAGGGAAATATGTCACTAATATGGTCATACATTTGGCAGGAGGTTAGGAAGTGCAGCTCAGTTTCCACCCCATTTTGTGGAAATTGTGCACATAGCATGTCTTCTCTTGAGAGCCAGGGCTGCCTTTCTCAATAGCAAGGCTAAGCTCACTGAGTCTGTACATAGTTAAAGATTTACTTAATTTTGGGTCAGTCAGTGGTCAGGTATTCTGCAACTGTACTCTCTGTTTAGGGCCAAATAGCATTCTAGTTTTTTTGTAAATCCTTTCCAATGTGTCAAGTAATTATTTTTTTGTTTTCTCATGATTTGGTTGGGTCTA
Organism: Oncorhynchus mykiss; assembly: GCF_013265735.2. Taxonomy (NCBI): domain Eukaryota; kingdom Metazoa; phylum Chordata; class Actinopteri; order Salmoniformes; family Salmonidae; genus Oncorhynchus; species Oncorhynchus mykiss. Next base: position 37,408,785 of record NC_048573.1, read on the forward strand.
ATTGTGTTGCTGTCCTGGTGCTCTGTGGGGTCTGTTTGTGTTTGTGAACAGAGCCCCAGGACCAGCTTTCTTAGGGGGCTCTTCTCCAGGTTAATTTCTCTATAGGTGATGGCTTTGTTATGGAATGTTTGGGAATCGCTTCCTTTTAGGTGGTTGTAGAATTTAATGTCTCTTTTTTTCTGTATTTTGATAATTAGCAGTTATCGGCCTAATTCTGCTCTGCATGAATTATTTGGTGTTTCACATTGTACACGGAGGATATCTTTGCAGAATTCTGCATGCATAGTCTCAATTTGGTGTTTGTCCCATTTTGTGAATTCTTGGTTGGTGAGCGGACCCCCAGACCTCACAACCATAAAGGACAAAGGGTTCTATAACTGAAAGTATTTTTTTGCCAGATCCTAATTGGTATGTTGAATTTTATGTTCCTTTTGATGGCATAGAAGGTCCTTCTTGCCTTGTCTCTCAGATCGTTCACATCTTTGTGGAAGTTACCTGTGGTGCTGATGTTTAGGCCGAGGTATGTATTGTTTTTTGTGTGCTCTAGGGCAATGGTGTCTAGATGGAATTTGTTTTTGTGGTCCTGGCAACTAAACCTTTTTTGCAACACCATTATATTTGTCTTACTGAGATTTACTGTCAGGGCCCAGGTCACGAGATGAGCTATAAGTGTACCTACAATAGGAGTCCCCTCGAAGCCTACCATTGATTATGTACATACTAGAGGTCGACCGATTTTTATGATTGTTCAACGCCGATACCGATTTAATCGGCCTATTTTTTTTTTTTTAAATGTATTTTTAAATGTTATTTGTTTAAAAAATATATACTTATTTGTAATAATGACAATTACAACAATACTGAATGAACACTTATTTTAACTTAATATAATACATCAATAAAATCAATTTAGCCTCAAATAAATCATGAAACCTGTTCAATTTGGTATAAATAATGCAAAAACAAAGTGTTGGAGAAGTAAAAGTTTAATATGTGCCTTGTAAGAAAGCTAACGTTTAAGTTCCTTGCTCAGAACATGAGAACATATGAAAGCAGGGGGTTCCTTTTTAACATGAGTCTTCAATATTCCCAGGTAAGAAGTTTTAGGTTGTAGTTATTATGGCAATTATAGGACTATTTCTCTCTATACCATTTGTATTTCATATACCTTTGACTATTGGATGTTCTTAAAGGCACTTTAGTATTGCCAGTGTAACAGTATAGCTTCCGTCCCTCTCCTCGCTCCTACCTGGGCTCGAAACAGGAACACAACGACAACAGCCACCCTCGACGCAGCGTTACCCATGCATATAGCAAGGGGAACAACTACTCCAAGTCTCAGAGCGAGTAACATTTGAAATGGTATTAGCGCGCACCCCGCTAACTAGCTAGCCATTTCACATCGGTTACACCAGCCTAATCTTGGGAGTTGATAGGCTTGAAGTCATAAACAGCTGCTGGCAAACGGACGAAAGTGCTGTTTGAATGAATGCTTACGAGCCTGCTGCTGCCTACCATCGCTCAGTCAGACTGCTCTATCAAATCATAGACTTAGTTATAACATGATAACACACAGAAATACGAGCCTTAGGTCATTAATATGGCAGAATCCGGAAACTATCATCTCGAAAACAAGACGTTTATTCTTTCAGTGAAATACGGAACTGTTCCGTATTTTATCTAACGGGTGGCAACCATAAGTCTAAATATTCCTGTTACATTGTACAACCTTCAATGTTATGTCATAATTACGTAAAATTCTGGCAAATTAGGCGGCCTAAACTGTTGCATATACACTGACTGTCCGTGCAATGAACGCAAGAGAAGTGACACAATTTCACCTGGTTAATATTGCCTGCTAACCTGGATTTCTTTTAGCTAAATATGCAGGTTTAAAAATATATACTTCTGTGTATTGATTTTAAGAAAGGCATTGATGTTTATGGTTAGGGACACATTGGAGCATCGATTATATGCAATGCAGGACATGCTAGATAAACTAGTAATAGTCATCAACCATGTGTAGTTAACTAGTGATTATGATTGATTGTTTTTTATAAGATAAGTTTAATGCTAGCTAGCAACTTACCTTGGCTTACTACATTCGCGTAACAGGCAGTCTCCTCGTGGAGTACAATGTAATCAGGTGGTTAGAGCGTTGGACTAGTTAACTGTAAGGTTGCAAGATTGAATCCCCCGAGCTGACAAGGTAAAAATCTATTGTTCTGCCCCTGAACGAGGCAGTTAACCCACCGTTCCTAGGCTGTCATTGAAAATAAGAATGTGTTCTTAACTGACTTGTCTAGGTAAATAAAGATGAAAAATAAAGGTGTTTTTTAAATCGTCCAAATCGGTGTCCAAAAATACCAATTTCCGATTGTTATGAAAACTTGAAATCGGCCCTAATTAATCGGCCATTCCAATTAATCGGTCAACCTCTAGTACCCAGCGTCCGACAGAGCTGCAGGAGTTGTGACCCGTCTTTGTTTGTTATGTTGTGGTAGTTGTGTCATGAGAGGCATATAGGGGAGAGAATGCTGTCATCTCCAGGTAGGTGTTTGTCCCCCCGTGTGTAAAGTGTGTTGGGTTCTTGTCCAGTTCTGGTATTTAGGTTGCGACATGTCCCTGAGCCTGGGAATTGTTCATCTCCCCCTATAGGATGGAGAAACTGTCATAGTTCAAAGTATGGGGATTCTATTAGAGGGTATAGGTAGCACACATGAGGACATTTTTCTCTGTTGAGAGAATTTCCTTATTAATTTCTAGCCAGATATAAAATGTTCCTGTTTTGACTAATTTAATAGAGTGGGTTAAATCTGCTCTATACCAAATTAGCATACCTCCTGAGTCACTTCCTTGTTTCACACCTGGTAGTTGGATGGGACTACCAGCTCTCTGTAACCTTTAGGGCAACCAGTGGGTCCCTCTCCTTTATACCATGTTTCTTGTAGGATGACAATGTCTGTAATTCCAATTTCTTTGATGAAGTCTGGGTTTCTGCTCTATAGGCCAAAGGCAGATGACCTCAGACCTTGTATATTCCAGGATGAGATAAATATTTGTGTTCCATAGTGTGTTGTTTTTGTGTAGTTTAGGCCCGAACCATCACAGTAGGTGTCAGCAGAGCATGTTGAGCATCTTACGTTTCAGAGTCGTGGCTGAATGACGACATGAATAACATACAGCTGGCAGGTTTTAAGCTTTTTTTGGCAGGATAGAACAGCAGCGTCTGTGTATATTTGTAAACAACAGCTGGTGCACGAAATCAAAGATCTCAAGTTTTTTGCTTGCCTGAGGTAGACTATGATAAACTGTAGATGACACTATTTACCAAGAGTTTTCATCTGTATTTTTCATAGTTGTCTATATACCACCACAAACCAATGCTGGCACTAAGACCACACTCAATGAGCTGTACATGGCCATAAGCAGGAAAACGCTCATCCAGAGGCGGTGCTCCTAGTGGCCGGGGACTTTAATGCAAGGAAACTCAAATCCGGTAGCGTCCCACCTCGCCAACAGCCAGTGAAATTGCAGGGCGCCAAATTCATAACAACAGAAATCCCATAATTAAAATTCCTCAAACATACAAATATTTTACACAATTTTAAAGATAAACTTGTTGTAAATCCAGCCACAGTTTCCGATTTTCAAAAAGGCTTTACGACGAAAGCACACCAAACGATTATGTTAGGTCGGCACCTAGTCACAGAAAATCACAGCCATTTTTCCATCCAAAGAGAGGAGTCACAAAAAGCAGAAATAGATAGAAAATGAAACACTAACCTTTGATGATCTTCATCAGATGACACTCATAGGACTTCATGTTACACAATACATGTATGTTTTGCTCGATAAAGTTAATATTTATATAAAAAAATCTGTGTACATTAGCGTGTTGTTTTCAGTAGTTCCAAAACATCCGGTGATTTTGCAGAGAGCCACGTCAATTTACAGAAATACTCATAATAAACATTGCTAAAAGATACAAGTGTTATGCATGGAAATTTACATCCACATCTCCTTAATGCAACCGTTGTGTCTGATTTCAATTTTGTTTTACGAAAAAAGCACACCATGCAATAATCTGAGTACAGCGCTCCGACACAAAAACAAGCCATACAGATATCCGCCATGTTGTGGAGTCAACAGAAGTCAGAAATAGCATTATAAATATTCACTTACCTTTGATGATCTTCATCAGAATGCACTACCAGGAATCCC